>NC_066594.1:7325000-7335000 GCF_905475345.1 Vespula vulgaris
GTTGTTGTTGTTGTTGTTATTATTGTTATTATTGTTATTGTTATTGTTGTTGTTGTTCCTACTACTATACCTCTCGCTTCTTTTTCTTCCTATTTTTTTTCTTCTTTTTCTGTTTCTTTTTCTTTTTCTTCTTCTTCTTCTTCGTCACAATCAGCGTCCCTCGTCGTGATCTTGACTGTTGACCGTTTTTCGACACGACCATTTATTTACTTGTACGCGTGAACGGATATTAAGCGTTTAACTCGTTCTCTCTCTCTCTCTCTCTCTCTCTCTCTCTCTTTCTATTTTTGTCTCTCTCTTTCTATCTATCAATCTCTATTTGTCTCTCTTTCTTTATCTATCTGTCTCTGTCTCTGCAAAGTTACGTTAGCGAACGATAATTTTAGGAGGATCTATTGTTAGTACAAGTCGTCACGACGAGAGTGCCACGCTCTTTGCTTTTTATATTATACACGCGTGCGTGCGTGCGTACTTGTGTATGTTAATTAACTAACGATGGATCTTTTAATTTCATGTTAATTCTAAATTAATCTTTTTTTTCTTTTCTTTTTCATATATATATATATATATATATATATATATATATATATATATATATAATTATTTTTCTTCTACTTTTGCATTATAAAATATTTGCGTTATAAAATGAGATCTTTTATTTTTATTCAACTTCTAAAGTAATCTTTTTATATATACGTATATATATGTATGTGAATATTGTTAATCATTTTTTCTATATCGAATATCTGTTATAAAATATGACAGACAGAGAAAAAAAGAGGGGGAGAGAGAGAGAGAGAGAGAGAGAGAGAGAGAGAAAGAGAGAAAACGTTAGAAAAAGAAATACAGTTCGAAGAAATATTAAACTAATTTGATTTTGAAATGATTTATAATTAATGTAATCATTGATCAAACAGACACATTCCAAAGTTTATATAATCTTATTTTATATCCATACGTTTAAAGTCCATCGTTGGTATATACCCAAGCTTGTATTGTTTAATTAAGAAAGAAACTATATTTTTCTTTGGGCAACATATTTCTTTCTTTAGTCACTTTTCTCTTTTTTTTTCCCCTTTCTTATTTTTTTTTCTTTTTTTCATTTCTTTTTTACTTCCATACGTAAGAGAACTTCGCCTATTTTAATTCGAATTCCACTTCGCATGTTCGGACGATACAGGAATATCTAAGAAAATGTTGTACTCGTACATGTATTCATATATAACTATATACATGTGTATATATATATATATATATATATATATATATATATATACACATTATTTTAATCTTGCTTTAGTCTGATTTTCCTTCAGACGATGAAGATTTATGATCAATGACGTTAAAGATCTTTTCTATCGATTAAAGCTAATCGTCGATCATTATTATTAAATGATTTCTTTTTTTTTCTTTTTTCTCTATTCAACACATCGAAGAAAATAAGAAAATTGAGAATTAACAAATTGGAAGATCATGAATGATTTCATATCGATACGACGTTTCTTTTACACACATATATATATAATTATTCGATTAATGACTCGAGCTCGATTCGGAATTTCATTTTGAAAAAGAGAATCTCGAAAATCTTTTAAGAAGAAGAAAAAGACACTTTCAAAAGACGATGTATTTATCTTTTGGCAAATTATAATCTTATTATTTTTATTGTTATCATTATTATTATTACTATTATTATTGTTATTATTATATTTGTTAAATCGATTATTTGCAAATATTTTCGATCGATGACAATCTCTCGAATCTCATCGTGGTTTCCGTTTTGGTGATACATGTAAAAAGAAAAAGAAAAAGAAAGGAGGAAGAGAAGGAGGAGCAAAGAAAATAAAAAATAGTAAAACTTAGGAAAACAAAATTTTAAAAACGCGAAATGTTTATATTCTATTGATTGGAAGCCAACATATACATACATACATACATATATACTTACATGCAAACACACACACATACACATACAAACACGTATTATTTTGTATATATTAGATATAAATAATCTCATTTTTAAAATATATCATCATATCGTCGTGACTACTAGTTTTATATAATTCTTTCTCTCTTTAATTCCATACCTATATTTTATATATATATATATATATATATATATATATATATATATAATTTTCTCTCTCTCTCTCGCTCTCTCTGTCTCTCTTTTACAATCTCTCATGTTTAATCGAATTACGTCTAGAATATATCTCGATGTATCGTTCTCGATCCTCTTCTGTAACATTTCATTGTATATTATCCAGTCATACTTTGAATTCAGTGTGTATGTTATTCGTATTAACAGATGCACAAGTGTTTTGTCCTATTTATACATAGGATATTCTTTGGTCCAGAGCGATTGATCGATTACGTAAACGTTGCATACGTACAAGCAGATACAACATTATATCTACGTACATAAATACACACACATGCACACACATTTATAAAAGATATTTAACGCAAGTTATATATACGAGTATAACTCGTTGCTACTTTATCATAGAGGTTTAGCTTGCAATAACTCGAAGATACGTTACCTCGAGAGAGAAAGCTGAATATATGTATATGTGTGTGTGTGTGTGTCGATAATTAATAGACACCTTGATCGATCTGCGAAACACGTTCGACATGCTTCACAAACATAACAAAAGCAAATATTAATGCCAAAATGGATAGCCTAGATTTACTCATAATTTTTTTCTTTCGATTACAAAAAAAAAGAAAAGGATGAAAAAAAAGAATGGTCAATTTTTAAGGATCAGGATTATTTATTGATGTAACCTTCTCATACACTTTAATCGAACGATATGATTGATGAAAATTATTGTTACTGTGAATTTTCGATCGGTATCATTGATCTTGATATATCCATTTTTTATATTAGGTCTCGAAAATATGCTAAATTTGTTTATTAAAGCAGATCGATCGATCGATCGATCGATCGTATCGAATTTGTTCGTGGCGGATGATTTGAACTGGCCCGACAAGGCGAGCTCGATGATGTAACGATTCACTTTTATATGTTGCTGCTGCTGCTTCTCCCATCGATTTGTTCAATTTCGTTTCTCTCTCTCTCTCTCTCTTTGTCTATGCTATCTGTCTCATATATATATATATGATGTTGATATATGTATATATATAGAAACGATACGAATTAAATCGAGCGCACACTCGCGATAGAAACGTCTCTCCCCTTCTCTTTGGATATCGGATTATATACGTATGTATGTATTTATATATATATAAATGTATATATATATGTATGTATGTATATACATACATACGTAGAGATCTCGTTCAGAACGTTTCGTGCCTAGTTAGCTAGCTAGCTAGCGAGCTATTGCGTGTCGTGTTCGCGTTAATGATTTCGTTTAAATGTACATACGTGTATATACATATATGCAGTGTGTACGGTTTCATTCATTGGCATAGACCGTGTATTCTTTTTTTCTTTTCTCGTTTAGAGACGTGTTTTGTTTTTAAATGCTGCTCCGTAAACCCTTTACTAGTATTATGAGCGATATTATTTCAGAAATATTTCATTTAGGTCGTTCCAAGGGAGTCGAGGCAATGGATTTCTTTTTTTTCTTTTTCCCTTCTTTTTCTTTTTTTTTCTTTTACTTTTTTTTCTTCTTACTTTTTTCTTTTTCGTTTATTCTCCTTCTAGACTTTTTATTTATTTATTTATTTATTTATCTATCTATCTATCTATCTATCGTTTTTTTTCTTTTCGTTCTCCTTACGTTCGAGGATTTTGTATAATTCGTTTTTTCTTTCTCTCTTTCTTTCTATCTTCTTATACAACGTCAGAGCGAGAAATACGAACGGAATATAACGAGATTCAAATCGTAGAATTAACTATGTCATTGAGATTTTTTTTTGTCTAAATCTAATCGATCTGCTAGATTTATCAGTCGATAATACAGATAATTATTAGTTTTCTCGTTTTCTTAATTAAAAAAAAAAGATGATATAGTCGTTATTTTTTATAGACTATTTCCAATCGATAATTCCAAGCAGAACGAGTCGAAAGATTCCTAATTGATTTTTAAATATCACCGTCGTTGATTTTTTTCTTTTCTTTTCCATTTTTTTGATGTCATCGTAAAAGCAGCCATAGTAATGGAATTTTTCTTTACAATTTGGAAAGAAAGAGGTAGAACAAATTTCGTAAAAGAGCAATCGATTTTTCAAATCACTTGGTAATTTTTCGTGCCACCCTGTATATCGAAGGCCATGGAGGTTCTCTTTCTCATTTTGTATTATTTTTCTCGAATCAATAGAACGATTCTCTCTCTCTCTCTTTCTCTATCTCTCTCATTGCAAACTCGTTAGTAAACCGACGGATGTCGTTTTCACAAACGGCGTTCAGCGAAGTGGAGAGTAAAAAAAAAAAAGAAAAAAGAGAGAAAGAGAAAAAACCGCGTGGAACAGACAGACGCGTTCGATAATAATAACGCGGGACAATTGTGTGTGGATAATGGCAATGGTGGAGGTCCTTGCATCACGGTTTCTTTCTTCTTCCTTTATTATTTTTCTGTTTTTTCCTTTTTTTTTTGTTTTATTTATTTTTTTTTCATTATTTTTTTCCTTATTTTCTTTTCTTGCTCCTTGTAATTACTTTTCGAACGTACACGTTATTTTCGTATGATCCTTTTCTTTTCCTTGTTTTTTTTCTCTTTTTTTTTGTTCAGTTATTTTTATTCCGCTTTAAGGAAAAATTCGGTGAAAAAATTTAGATATCTCAAGATCGTGGATCGAGAAACGTTATCGATATATTTAAGATCTCAAATTGTCGTGTATCTTGTTATTATTAACAATCGATGCGTTATAAAAATATCTGATCACTCTGTGAATTTTGTAAAAAAAAAAAAAAAAGAAAAAAAAAAGAAAATAATAAAAAGGAAGAAAAAAATAGGAAAAAAAGAAAAAGAACAAAAAAGACACAGTTGATATTAATTTGTGAATCTTTTAAATGTTTCACGTATTAAAAATTTAATAGCGTATTAAACGACGAGCGAAAAAGGAAAAATGGAAAAAGCAAGAAAATAAGAAGAAAAACGAAAGAAGAAGGAATTAGTAGAATTGAAATTAATTTCTGAATCTTTCGAGTGCGTTAAATTTAATAAAGAAATATATCGAGGAATAAACGATTAACAAGTAATATTAATAAACTAAAAAAAAGAGAGAAGATTATTGAGAAAGTAGAAAGAAGGGAATAAAAGAGAAAGAATAAAGAAATATGAAGATACAATTTTCTAATGTTGGTTATGGCAGAAAGAGAAAACGTGTATTGTTGCACGATCGTCATATCGATGCGGAATGTTTATTAGCTTAGAGTGTTACGTGTCGAGTTCTCTCTGTCTCTCTTTCTCTCTCTTTCTCTCTCTCTCTCTCTCTCTCTCTCTCTCTCTCATGCTACTACTGTTCGCTCATAACTCCTTTCTATCTTATATTGCCAGTTAATCGGTTCGTTTGAACAATTTTAACTGCCGTGTGTGAACCGACCGAGTGGTAATTGTGCCGCTATAACGTCACTCGAATGAACTTCAAATTTTTTTTTTTTTTTTTTTTTTTCGACGCGTATGTATAAACGCGTATGTATAAATCGTCACAAAGATAATGATATTATCTTCGTTATGACGTGTGCGACTATTAATTAGAAAATCAAAACGCGTAACAGAAATAAAAAAAAAAAAAGAAGTGAGAGAAGAAAGAAATAAAACAACTTGAATGATCGTTATTCGTTTCGTGTATATAAATTTTATCTTCGTCCTTCGCGCTTTTTTTTAGATGTATCATGCGTATATTAATATATTAAATTTGTCAATGAATTGTGAATAATTTTTAATAAAAAAAAAAAAAAAAAAAAAAAAAAATACCAAAAAAGAAAAACAATACCGAGAGTAATGATATTCCTTGTTCAGATATGAGATATTGGAAAAAAATTTTTCGACATTATTTCTATCGATTAATTCGATATAACGAAGATTGACGCGATTCATTGCTGATCATTTTTTTTTTTTTTTTACAGTAAAAGGAAATATTAAATAATAACAGTAATGTCGCTTATATTTCGATATTAAATATTGAACATATTTTCAAATTACTTATTGATAAATTTAATGCGACAAGGATTAACAGGAATGATTCGTCGTGGAAAATTTTTTTCTCTGTAAAAAGAAGAAGAAGAAGAAGAAGAAGAAAACCAAAAATATCAAATAAAAAATATTTCTATTTATCGAAAATATAATATATACAAAAAAATATCATAACAATTACATAGATGTATACATATATACACACACACATATATATATACATATATATCTCGTTCAACGAAATCTAACAAAAGAGATTAACACGATTAATCTGAAAAATCTCTCTCTTTTTTCTCTCTACTTTATCACAAATTATTTTTTATTCTCCTACATTTTTTCTCCTCTTTTTTCTTCCTTTTTTTTTTTTTGAATTTTACGTTCATTCCTATGAGATGCAGAGGTAATTAAATGTACGTCAAAGGCAAAGAACGTTTACCTACTTAACTTCCTTCCTTCCTTCCTTCCTTTCTTTTCTTTTTATTTCTTTTTTTCGATCTATGATGAAAGTGCCTGCAAGTCATCATAATAGTAAAGAAGAAATAAGAGAGACAGAGAGAAACAGAGAGAGAGAGAAGTAGCTAGCTAGCTAGTTAGCTAGCTAGCTAGCTCTTGTTGGAAGTATCCGTCGAGGTCACACAGCGTCGATCAACGGACCATCTGTCGAACACTCAGTTGCTGGGAAGCATAATTTTAGTAGGATGATGTAATTTGGAAAGCGTCGTCGTCGGCACCATTCTCCACGGTGCCACAAGAGCATCAAAGTACACCCTCCCTTCCACCCTCTCTCTGCCACCTCCACATTTCCCCACTTCCCCACTTCCCCACTTCCCCACTTCCCCACTTCCCCACTTCCCCATTTCCCTACTTCTCCACTTCTCTACTCTCTGTCCCTACCTACCTACCTACCAACCTACCAACTTACCACCCACTTACCAACCACCCACCTACCCCAACATCATCATCGAAGTACCGCGCGCGCTCGTAGATGAGAGTAGAAGCTGCTTCTAAGGCTGCAAATGAAATTTCGGTCGGTTAATCTACGATGAGAATATAGTAGATAGAAAGATAGATGGAGAGAGAGAGAGAGAGAGAGAGAGAGGTTAGAAATGATAGAAGAAAATCGTGCAAGGTTTGCATAAAAGGAAAAATATTTATTTATTAACATTAGTAGAATTGAAATACGCTCGGTTTTTAGGGATTCACGTCGGTGATTCGATATTTTTCTTTTGCTGTTTGTTCACGTCGATGATGAGATATTTTTCTTTTGCTATTACACATTATGTTATGCTATGTTATGTTATGTACTACGGCAATAACAGGTTTAACATGTCCTAAGTGTACATAAACGAAAATAGAAGAGGAAGTTGAAACAAGCGATTTCCGTACGTGGCAGAGAGCTATTTCGCAAAATGCGATTAAGGCCTGTCCCCATTAACGGATTCTCGTTAAAATTTCCATATCGTTTGTCGAATCCACCTCCTTTGCCTCGATAGAGATTATCTCTCTCTCTCTCTCTCTCTCTCTAATCTCTCATTTCTCTCTATCTTTTTCTCTATTTCTTTCTCTTTCTCTCTCTCTCTCTCTTTCTCTCTCTCTCTCTCTTTCTCTCTCTCTCTCTCTTTCTCTCTCTCTCTTTCTTTAACGTTCACGATAGAAATCTTTTTCAAAATTTAATCGACGTTGATACGTTCGTTAATATCTGTCAGATGATTAATTCGAAAGCTACAAGATATATATATATATATATATATTGGTAATATCGGATAATAGATACATCCGAGATAAAAATGTATTTATTTGGTATAGAAAAAAAAAGAAAAAAAAAGAAAAAGAAATAAATAAAAATAAAGAGAAAACAGAAAAATAGGAAAAAAAAAGGAACAGGAAAAGGAAATACTCGTCGTTTCGTTGGGGGTGGTTGATACATATCTTCGTTTTTTTTTTCTCCTTCTTCTATCTAATAATTTTTTTTTCTCGACGATCGTAATTCATCGTAAATCGTCGTAAAAATTTTAGACGTTTAAAAATATTCCCAATAGATCTTGTAAGTCGTAAATCAAATGTTAGAGAGGTCGATTTCGTAGGTCATTTATTTTATGTATTGGTCTCTCTCTGTCTCTGTCTCTCCCTTTGCCTTCGGTAATGGTTTATGGCTAACATAAAATTCGTCGGAAAGTTTTGATCGTCGATACGTACGAACTTTACAATGTCTCTCTCTCTCTCTCTCTCTTTTTCTTTCTCTCTTTTTCTCTTTCTCTTTACTAGAGTTGTATTAGCAAAGTGGTTAACCTTGATAAAGTTCGTTGCTTTACGTACACAATGGCCGACCTCCGAAGGCTATTGCATTCATTAGGCGTCCAGACGCCCGTAGATTTATTTGTCTTGTAACAGAAGCGTGCCACGGAATTTGCATAAAAGAGGTAGGATTTGAAGGGGGCGGGAGAAGAAGGAAAAAGAGAGAAAAAAAAAGACGAAGAAAGAGAAAAACGGTAGAGTGTCTCGTTTGTCGCAATCGTTTCTTCATTTCATTTATTTATTTTGTTCCTTTTCTTTTCCGTCATTTTCTTTCCTCTCTTTCTCTCTTTCTCTCTTCTCATTAGTACAAAATTAATCGATGTACATAATCGATTCTTTTTTTTTATCTTCGTCGTCCTTTGTATTTCGTTTTATTCATTAAAAAATGGAAACGAGAGAGAGAGAAGAGAGTATGTAAAATTTGTGAACGCGAGACTTATCGATTCCTTCCTTCCTCCCCCTCTTTTCCACCCCTCTTCCTCTTCCTCATTTCCTTTTAAATCCATTCGGCTTAAAGAAGAAACCGATTCATGATTGAGAATGCCTGATGACGTCAAGCTAAAGCAAATGCCGAATACGAAATAATAAATAATTCTTTGGATTAAAAACTTATGTAACGGTTGTAATAGAACAATCGATTTCTATTGGAAATAAAATAAAGGAGAATTTATATTTGTTCGTACGTTATATATATGTATATATATAATTATTACTTATGTATTTCGGAGGTTCTTTTATGTTTTTTTTTCGCTACTCGACGAGTAGCAGTAGTAGTAGGTACTTCTAACGAGAATCGTTTATTCAAGGTTAACGACTACTCGTCGTTTCCGTTAAGGATAGAAAGAAAGAAAGATAGAAAATGAGAACGAAGCTTAAGTGGTAAGAACCATTATGGTTGGATAAAGACATCGTATTACAGACTTTGACTTTCTTTCTAACGATTCGTTAGAAGTCGTCGTTCTTTCTACGTTCTTTCTCATAAACGAGCCAACTAGAAATGTCCCTTGTGCACGATCACTGCGTTTGTCGAGACCTAGATAAAGAAAGAAAGAAAGAGTACAACGGAGGCGGACAGATTGATAGAAAGAGAAAGAGAAAGAGAGAGAAAAAGAGAGGGAGAGAAAGAGATTGATAAATAGAGAAAGAGAGAGAGAGAGAGAGAGAGAGAGAGAAAGAAAGAAAGAGGACAAGTTAAATGGCTATGTAAGTCGTGAGAAGAAGAGTTGACCCGACACTACAAAACTGATCCTTGTCGACACTGCAATATTCTAATCCACCTTCATTCTAGCGAATGAGTTTGGAAAGTACTTTAACGGAAGAAGTACGTCATCTGCATATATACATAATACATTTATACATACATACATACATACATACGTACGTACGTATACACATCATACATAAACACATGCATGCATGTTTATCTCTTTCTCTCTCTCTCTCTCTCTCTGTCTGTCTGTCTTTCTTGTTTCGTACGCGTGCAAGTTATGGTTACTTTAGCTACAAGTTTTATTTTGTTCGAACCGCTAATCTCCAATATCTCTTTCTCTCTCTCTCTCTCTCTTTTTTTTGCGTTTATTGCAGCGAATTTTGCTTTG
>NC_066594.1:7340000-7372500 GCF_905475345.1 Vespula vulgaris
TATTTATTTACTTATTTATTTATTTATTTATTTATTTATTTCTATCACGTATGTCTCCTTTTTTATATTTTTTTGTCTTCCATTTTTTTCCTTTTTAAATTCACTTTCCTCGAATCCTTCAACAACTAGACGACACGTTCGAAAGTTATTGTAAGTCGATAAAGCGAGTTCATGGACATAGAGCGCGAAGTCGTGGAGAAGTTCGAGAGAAAACCAAGTGGGCGGTGGATCGAGTTGGATCGAGTTATACCGAGGACAAGAGTAGACCTTGCTTTTTGTTTAGGAAAACGACAGGGTGAGGGCCGAACGATGGAGAAGTGGGGGTGTGAGTGAGTGCATGATGGAGAAGCATCTTGCTTGCTTGCTTGTTTGCTTTTCTACCAGTGGAATTACATATATACGTACATACATACATATATATATACATACATTACATACATATGTATGGAGAAAAAAAAGAAGATGGTACGATGAACGAGATGCGATGAACAACACATCTTTTTGCACTCTCCGCTTCTCTCTTTTTTGTATTTCTTTTTCTTTTCTTTTCTCCCTTTTTCTTTCTCTTTTTTTTTTCGTCGACTAATTACTTTACGATGCTCTCTCTTTCTCTCTTTTTCTCTTTTTCTCTCTCGGACTTGCTCGTCTGTCTGTCTCTGTCTCTATAATTTCACGTCGAAAATACTGGGACCAGAATTTTTTAAGCAAACGAAACAAAAGAAGAAATTTACAAAGTGAAAAAACGATCAATATTAAAGAATCTACGAGACAAAGATGTTAAATAACGTTACGGTTAAATCACTGAATATTTCACGGTTGGTTTAAAACATTAATTTTGCAATTTGCAACGTCATTGTAAGTGCGTATCTGCATCTTGTATATGCACATGTACGTGATACATTATATTTGAGAGTTGTTGCGAATGTCTTAAAATATATCTTCAAGAATATCACAAAGTTTTATTAATTTAAACGAAATATTTGACAATGTCTACACACACACATATATATATATATATATTCGATTTTATTTAATTTATTAATTTATTTCAATATTTTTTCTCTTCTTGATCGCGAAAGAAAAGCATTTATTTTTTGGATAATTCAATGCGTACCTACTTTATATTACATATACATACATACATATATATATATTTATACATACATGCATATATACATATCTACCTACATACCATATGTATACATATATATATATATATATACATATATATAAGTAGAGTTCCCCATAAATGGCATGGAACCGAGAAAATATCGTTTGCAATGTCCACGAATACGAGTATATAAGCAAAAGAAGCGGAAAATCGTATCCTCGGTGTTACACGGTATTGCTTGGTCAGAATTACAAGCTGAGAGAAGGTAATTCGCGTTCTCGTTTTCTTCGCTTCCGTGCAATCCAATCGTCGTCGTCATCGTCATCCTCGTTCTCTTCGTCGTCATCGTCGTCGTGGTGGTCGTCGTCGTCTAGATTGGCAATCTTAGTGTATCTAACGTATGTATTTTCATCGAGTTGGCTCTGAACGATCAACGGAAAAAAAAAAAATCTTTGATTACAGTATATTCTCGATTATCGTGCTCGCTCGACATTCGTTTCTTCTCTTTTCTCTCTTTCTTTTCTTCTTGTTCTTCTTCTTATCTTTTTTTTTCTATCCTCATTTCTCCTCTTTTTTTGTTAATAATTTTTCACAAAATATTCTTGGATCGTTTGAATAACTTTTTTCGTTACTAATTTCTCTTAGATTTTTTTTTTTCATCTCCTTCATCTTTTTTTTCTTGTTCTTCTTCTTCTAGAGTTTATAGCTTATCCAATTTGAAGCTTACGATGAACTATGTTGAAACAGAATAGAAACGTAAAGTAAAGAGAATAAAAGGAAAAGAATGGAAAATCTGAGGAATTCGATATTTTTTTCATGTTTTTGTTCTATTCTATTTTTTAATTTTTTTTTATTCATTTCTTTTGTATTATTAATCATCTGATCTTTCAATTCGATTATACGCTTATTCCTATCGTTATAAAATATATAAATCGATAGGCGATTTTAAGTATCGTATATTTTTAATAATCGTCTATGTGTATCGCGTATCGATGAATGAGTAATCGCGAATATCTTCTTAAGTTTGCAATAAATTATTAAACGTCTCATGATGTATGATTTTTTCAAAACACACTAATTCGATACGTTGGATATATTTTTGTAACTATATATACATACATCAAATTTTCTATCCGCAAAAATAAATTAGAGATATTTTAAGCTTTATACATAAAATATTAAACTTATCGATCCGCTATAATTTCGTCTAAGAAAGAAAAGAAAAGAGAGAAAGAAACAAAGGAAAGCAAAAATGAAAGAAAATGAAAAAAAAAAGAAAAAGAAAAAGAAAAAAGAACGAATAAATTCGATTTGTAAAAGATATAATTAAATAGACAAAATTATATAAATGTTTGTAAAGACAGAGATAGAAGCGAAGAATAGAAAGAGAAAAAGAAGAAGAAAGAGAGAAAGAAAGAATTAGGATATCACTGGTCAGTAGCAAGTAAATTGATGAAGTACTTTTCATTATGAGCACAGTTAGTCGTAGGATGCACGTTTTCAAATGACGTCAAGTCTGTTCGTCGATGTTGATTGTCGACGTCGTCGGTGGCCTGCGATTCTAGAGTGCACGCGTTAGTAACGTGTGCTCGTCGTATTCTCGACGACGAATTTCGGAAAATCCTCGAAATAGAGTGTACCGAGTACGAAGTAAAGCCAACACACGGCACCGACCTTCTGGTTTCACTATACATAGTAGATCGTCGCTGAATCTAAATTCGGAACGTTAGAAACATACGAGTCTTCTTCTTCTATCAAAGCTAGTATTACGTATTACATATGTATGTATGCATGTACGTATATATATATGTATATGTGTATGTATGTATGTATGTGAAGATCTATCGAAATTATAAGTTAATTTTTTATTTGTATATATATATTTTTTCTCTATAATAAATTAATATAATTTAAATAAATAATAAATATGTTTTTTTTTTAATCGCGAAAGCTAGATACAAGTAAAATTGTTACGCGTTAAATTGTTTTTAGTAAAATCGTTGATAATAAATTATTAGTATTATTATGTTTGTAACGTTATTAATTTGTTTGTCGAACTATTTGTTAAAATAATAAATGTGTATATATATGTATATATAAGTAAAATTTATCACAGATTTTTGAAACAACTGAACACATAAATCATACTTGATAATTGATAATAACACAGAAGCGCGAAACCAGAAGCCTGTCGGCTTTACTCGAATCGTTAAATCTTCCTGTAAGTGACATTGAAATAGCACGTCCTTGTGGAAAATTCATCGAAGCAAGGTCGTCGAGAAGGATCCTTAACGAATTGTAAATCTTGATATAGTTTATTAGAAATTTGTTGACGGAGAGTTGGAAGGAGAAGGACGGACGGGAATTGAATCGCGAATTAGAACGATCGATTTTTATTGGATTTTTTTTTTTCTTTTTTTCTTTTAAATTTAATTTAAACAAACACACACATACACACACGAATATACACAGACAGATACACAAAATTATAATTAAAAAGAACGGAAACGTTCTTTTTAACCAAAGAAGTTTTGAAAATAAATGAAAATTAATTCAACGCAGATGCGATTAGAGTTCAGGGAACACAAACATTAATAATCCATGGTCATATAACATGGAATGTAATTTACATAGTAGGCGAACAGAAAGTCCGTAAACGTTATAGGTATATACATGTTATTAGATACGTCGCATAATAATTTGCAGTCTAATGTGTAGCGAGCATTAGAATGCACGTGATAGGAGATATAGCATGTGGGTCCAAGCGAGATATGTTAATAGATAAGAACTTTGATCGTCTGGAAAGGCTGTATTAAAAACTCGAGTTGCGAAGTGATATCATCCACTTCGAACTTCTTGTCTCTGATTTTCGACTGATCGAAATCGGTTCTTCTCATGACGATAGAGAAGAAAAGAAAGAGAGAGAGAGAGAGAGAGAGAACATGTGCATTACTCGATTTATCAAAAATCGACCGATCGACCAACATTATAGACAGAGATAATGATAGAAATGAATATTATCAATAATAATAATAATAATAATAATAATAAATAATAGTAATTAATGACAATTAACTTTTTATCTTAGAGTACCTGAAAGTGTTTAATAGTTTGAAACATGAAAAGAAATTTTTAATAGTTTATTTTTCGCTCGAACAAATCGTGCATATATAATTGATAAAAGTTAATTATTCGATTACTCTATATTTAGATTTGTCAGATATAAATTAATATTTCTTTGATTTTCTTTTACGTGCATATACACACACACACACACACAAACAGAACATGTATGTATATATAAGAAAAGAGAAAAGAGAAGAGATTTCGACTCGCTATCCGAGTAAAATTATGATTATAGTCACGGCACGAGGATGGAGGTGGGGGTGAGGGTAAGATGGGAGGTGGGAGGGGTAGTGATGGGAAGTGGAAGGCGTCGAGATTTCGTTTTTCATGCAAACCTGGCCAGGAGCCAAACGATTGCGGCGAGGTGTTTGCGTAGGGTTGTTGTATCATCGACGAGTGGCCAACTTGTTGTAATTACGCTGTTATAATCGAAAGCAACCGTAATAATAATTTCGTAACGTGCGATTGTACGTTCTATATACATACTTATATACCTACGCACGCAGATACATACATACATACATACATATTTATTCACTTATGTACGTACGTACGTACGTATATAGATGTAGATACGTGCATTGAATATTTACAGAAATTGACTATGATATAAAGTAAAATTTTGGAAATACAATGAAAGACAGTTCTGATGATTAACATAGAAATTTCTAAATCTATAATAATCACTTATGTACGACTCCATAGTTTATTAAACGTACCACGAACATTAATCGGGATTATTATTCTCCTACTCGAAAATGAACGACGTGAACGAGTTTCGTTCGGAAAGCTATGGGAGAGCTTATAATAGAGCACGGATCGATCATCGTCCTAGTATAGAGTCTATTGATTCGATCGGAACTACTCGAGCCGAAGAATAGCCGACATCCCATTAGCTTTTAACGCGTTATCATCTCATTTCATCTCGACTCATCTCATCTCATCGAAAAGCATCAATCGGTTTATTCTCAAATTGCGTACAACATATATATATATATAACTTTTTTGTCTGATCAATGAATCGCTTCTTTTTCGAGGATCTTCTCTCTCTCTCTCTCTCTCTCTCTCTCTCTCTCTCTCTCTCTCTTTATCTTTCTATATTCTATGTTTTTTTAGTTCAATTATCTCTCTCGTACCACTTTCTAACATAGTTCCTCGCATAGTAATGCCTTGCTGCCCTGGTTATACTATCCCAGCACTCAAGCTTTGAGTATCAAATGTTCTATGACATGATTCAGCCCCTTTCCAACTCATCGTCGCCATCTTCTAAAGTTCCTAAACCACGAAGACTTTGTCCCTCCCCTATTCGCTTCTCTCGTAATAGGGGCCTTGCTAGATACCTACCTAGCTAGCTAGCTACATAGCTACATAGCTACATAGCTAGCTCGTTCGTTCGTTGGTTCGCTATTGCTGCAAATGATTAGACGCCATTTCTGTCTATAATAGGGCACACCTTGCTCTAGACTCCACCCTTCGTGTTAAGCGACCCGATAGGACCTCGTTTAGTGATTGATCGTTCGCATCAAAGGAACTCTGTCTCTCTCTCTCTCTCTATCTCTCTCTCTCTATCTTTCTCTACGTTCTGTCATCATGCGAACATTAATTCCACCTGATCGAAATAACAGTCATGATTTCTAGGAAACCAAGGATCTCCTCTCCTCTCCTCTTTATTTTACATCTGAGAGGGAATCAAATTTTTTATTTTTTTTTTTTATCGACACTATCAAAAGTTTCTTTTATTAGAAAATTTTTCTTAGGTAACAAGTACGCACATTCTTTTTTTTTTATCTTTCTCTAATCATTTGATTTTCTTTTTGTTTTTTATTAAAAATATGGTCTTCTTTTTTTCAAGATGGTATACTGCGTAAGTTTCATGTAGTAAGACACACGTATCATTTTTCATCGTTCTATTCATAAAATTGTAAACACACGTACATTATGTTAGGGTATTTGATTTCAACGAGGACAGCTCTTATACGATCCATGACTCACTCACTTACTCGTTCGTTCGTTTCGGATTTCTCATGCGTTAGTATGGCGGCTCTCGATCGGTCGAATTGTGTCTCATGATTTTTTATTTTGCATTTTCCTTTTCTTTTTATTATCTCTCCTATTTCTCTCTTCGATTCGTCCGATATCGCCTTGTTCTCCGATACGTGTGTAAGTGAGCGAAAAGGAAAAAAATAAAAAAGAAAACTCGTGCGATATACATAAATAATTTGAGCGACCGAATTGATCGAAATTACTCCGACGACCTCGATAACGAGACAAAATCATTTTCTTTTTCTCTCTCTCTTTCGAAGGAAAAAGCTCTTCCATGGATATTATTATTATTATTATTATTATTATTATTATTATTATCATTATTATTATTATTATTATTATCATTATTATTATTATTATTACTACTATTAAGAAAGCAGAAAAGAAAAATAGAAAATGCAAAGAAAAAAAAAAATGAACAAATAAGATAGTAGCAAAAATTTAAAAAAATGAAGAAAAATGATAACAAAAAAAAAAAAAAGAAAAAAAAATAATAAAAGATGAAAGAAAAGGAATAAAAAAATTAACAGAAAAAAATAAAAAGGAAGAAATAGCCGTTATTAAAGAAAAAAAAAAGAGAGACACATCTCCCATGCGATCTTTCATATATATATATATATGTACATGTGTGTGTATATATATATTATTCATACATATATATGTATATGTATGTATATATATATATATTATTATTATTATTATTATTCGTGTATAATTAATTTCCCAAACATAAAAAAAGTCCTAAAAACTCGTTTGTCGCTGTTTACTCGTTGATATCATTCGATTATTACACGATCGCGAAATTTAAATAGCTACAATTTATAAGTGTCGACACGTTACGAAGGTACTCTCTTGCGAGCTCTCGCAACATCCATCATCATCATTTTTTCTTTCTTCTTCTTCCTCCTCTTTTTTTTTCTTTTTTTTTTCTGAATGGACCACTAACAGCCATCGTCGAAAATCAAAGCATAAATATTTTCAAGATATTTTATATTCTCTGTGTGTGCGTGCGTGCGTGCGTAAGTGTATACGTGTGTTCGCGTGTGTGATTTGTATACGTGAGCGCGCGCGCGCGCGCCCGCATTTGTGTATATTTTGTTTCTTTCTATATCTCTCTCTCCCTCTCTCTCTCTTTCTCTCTCTTTCTTTTTATATCTTTCTTTTCTTTTTTCTATTCTTTTTTTTTCTTTCGAATATACGTTTATTCTCGAAATCGAGTTTGTAAATCAATGAACAAGGTCAAAGATATATAGATATATGTAATGTACTCTGTAAGAAAGAGATAGATAGATAGAGAGTCAGCTTCGAAGCAATAATCACGAACAAGGCGAGTTGAACTTAATTGTTCGTCCATTTGCTATGTGTACTCTCGCAAGAATGTACCTATACAACGTATACCTATGTATACATACATATATAGGATATAAATATATATCTATCTATATATATATATATATATAGATAAAGATGTTATCGATTAAACGACGATCCGATCTTGATACGGGTCTATTGTATATGTATAAATATATTGTATTTTAGGTGATATTCGATTAAAATCGATCGTCATATGTGGTTAAGATTATCTGTGAATATAATAATCTCGATGGTATCGTTGAAAAAAGAAAAAAAAAAGAACAAAAAAAGAATATGTGGGAGAGAGAGAAAGAGAGAGAGAGAGAGAGAGAGAGAGAGAGAGTGATATCAAAGATAATATAATAAAATGAAAGAAAGAAGTAGTAAAAAATTCATAAAGAGAGTATGATGATAATAATAATCGTAATGATGATGATGATGATGATGATGGTGATGATGATAATTATGATTGTGATGCGATGAAATTACGAGATACACATATTATATTATTGTCTAAGAGAAGAAGAAACATTTCAATTGGGTAAGAGAAACGATGTGTTTTAGGCTATTTGTATTTAAAACTAATTTGAGCTAATTGTTTACGTATCCCTGGTACTTACGAGTGATTATACGATAAATGCAAATAAACTGAATGAAATAGTTAATGTTTGTTTGAAAATTTATTATCGCCTGATGGAGAAAAGTATTAACCTTATCGTTCCCTTTATCATTTTCAGCTTTCGATATTTGAAAGGTAATATATCAATAAAATTAATTTGTTGATTGTAACGTGTATGGAAATAATTATTCGTAATATTTATTTTGTCGTTTATTTGTACGATAAGAGAGAAAAAAAGAAGTAGGATAAAAAGAAAGGAAAGAAAATATTGGGAAAAAAAGGAAAAAAATATTTATTCGATATTTTAGAGATTTTATGTAATCGTTGGATCGGTTATGATCGATTCTGATTTTTTTGATAGGGTGGTCGAATAAACAATCGCAACGATATTTTCTTGAATTGACTTTGGAGACGTTATGCAAAGTAAGTAATCTATAAATTCTTTTTTTTTGGTAGCATATGCATGAACAAATATACACACACATTTAAACGCACACCTGCACGCACAAATGAAATAACGAACATCTTTATTTTATTCATTAAATATGTATCTATGTAAGTACTTACTTGCTTATATATGCGTGGATATTTTATGCTTACATGAAACGACGCATGGAACGATAATTACGAAGTGCCGATTAATAACAACTTCGCACATCGATAATAAGCCTTCCCTCGTTAGCGTTTTCAACGCGTTAATTATATTTTCCTTTTGCATTCTGTTTTCCAACGAATTTGTTAGCGTTATCGAATGTATCTACCATTCAAAGAGACCTTCATTAAACGTCACTTTGTTACGTCGCAAATTATTTTCAATTGCACTTGTCGCGCACGGAGTTGTTTTGTTTTATTTTGTTTTGCTTTGCTTTGTTTTGTTTTGTTTTTTTCCTTTTCTTTAAAACGATTTTTACAAAACTCTAACCTCGAATATTAGTAAGCTATTGATTATTTTCAGATCGAAAAATTGAAGAAGAGAAAGAAAGAAAGAAAGAAAGAAAAAAAGAAAAAAATATATAAAAGAACGTAACAAACACAAATAAATTATTTAATATCGTTAATAATTATATTATATTTCTATCTGTCACACACACACATTATGTATGTACATCGTATATTATTTTATTATTACAATACTTATTGTTATTATTAATTCTTTTACATATATATTTACATCGTAAAATAATGCATGTAAGAATATATGCAATTTCAAATTGCATGTAACATTTACAAGACGATTAGCTTGCAAGCCGACTACTCGTGTCTTACAAAACCCTTAACCTACTTTATGATACTCGACATTGACACGATTTTTATTGATTTATATCGACGTGAATGTGGTCCATTTATATGTATGTGTGTGTGTGACGTACATATTTTTTTTTAACCATCGTGTGTCTCGCGAGGTTCATCGATCATTTTTCAGATTCGCGCAGCGTTGATTTAAATTTTTTGCTTTTTTTTTCTCCATTTACTTTTCTTTCTTTTTTTTTCAACTGAAAAAGAAAAAACATCACAACGCAGCGTATCGCAAAATTCTATCGATGAACTATTTCAATCTCTCTTGAGAAATCTTGTTTTGAATGGGGTAAAAGTGTGATAGGGAGAGAGAGAGAGAGAGAGAAAGAGAGAGAGGGGGTGAGATAGGGGGTGGAGAGGGTGAAAACTATTATTTGCTCTGGAAGCATACCGCGAATGTTTTCACGCAACCAGAGAAATCATAAAAGCGACTGAACAGAGGAAGACAGAGAGAGAGAGAGAGAGAGAGAGAGAAAAGTAAACACAAGTAGAAGGTGGAAGACAAAAAAAAGATAAAAGAGAAAAATAAAAAAGAAAAGGAAAAAAACAAAAAATAACAAAAAGAGAAAGGTCGAGTTGCACTCGGTAGAAACAATTTTCCGGAACGTTTCAGACATCTTCTTTTACCGAAAACGAGAAAATCGTCGGCGTCTCTTGGTATTACGAAAAGTCACGTTTCAATTACGCTTTCCGTAGGAAAACTCAAGGAAGAAGAGAGCGAAGAAAACGAAAAAGAAAAGAGAGAGAGAGAGAGAGAGAGAGAGAGAGGAAAGAAAAAAGAAAAAAAGAGAAAAAAAATTAAGAAAGAAAGGAACGTATCGAGATGGCAAATGCATCGTTAAATTTTCAGTGTAATTTTTTCTTTCTTTTCGTTGTTATCATTATTATTATCATACATCATCATTACTATCATCCGTTTTGGAATCATGACTAAGAAGTTAGACTGTTAAAGAAATTGAAGACGTTGATTAATTTAAATGGAAGAAGACAAATTATGTTCTTAAGAAAAGTGAATGCGTTATGTTTGTTAGTCGTTTAATTTTCATCGATAATGCGTTCTTAAAAAACAAACGTATTAAACGAACCGTAGATTCTTCTTATATATACGTATATACGTACTACGTGTCACGTATGTATGTGTACGTATAAAGAGCGAGAGAGAGAGAGAGAGAGAGAGAGAAGAGAAGAGACGAACACATCGGAGTTGAACTTCTGTCTAAACTAATTCTTCAATTAAGCTAGTAGTAGTTCCTACGTCGAGTCGGCGAAGACCAATAATTGCCACTTCGACCTGCTGCTGCTGCTGTTGCTGCATCGTAGAGCCAGAGTTTGATACTATTGGGTAAGGAAAAGAGAAAGAGAGAGAGAGAGAGAGAGAGAGAGAGAGAGAGAATAAATACGAGTTTGCCTCTTAGACACTCGAAAGATAAATAGATAAATATAAAACGATCGAATATCTCGATTAATGATAGATCATATATTTAATCCGAAGGGATTACAATTTTAAAATAATACGAACGATCGAGCTCGTTTACCTTTTTAAGATGGATCGATGAAAAATTTTCTTTTAACATTTTATTCATTTATATTACGATACCGTATGATGAAATATGTCAAAGGTAATAGATCTATAGAAATCTTTAATAATTCATAAATGATAATATAGGAATCACATATCGAAGATCGTCTCTATTCTCTCTCTCTCTCTCTCTCTCTTTTGAGAAGGATAGAAAGAAAATGGAGGAAAATAGAACGTAATCCTATCGTCGTTTCTTATTATCGCTTCATTTCCATTTTATTACTTCATTTCTTCAATTTTTCTCGTTACTTTTCTCTCTTATAAATCTATACACATATATATACTTCTCTCTCTCTCTCTCTCTCTCTCTCTCTGCGTATATGTGTATATGTATACGTGTGTTCAGACAATCGAATCATGTGCGTGATCGTTTACAAAAGCGAAAAAAAATTCTTTTTCTTCCCGATGATGGCTTTTCTTTCTTCCTTTCGTTCATTCTTATTTCCTTCGATTCTTCTTCAATATATATTTCTTATTTCCACGGTAGCAATCTAACCGCGTATCAAATTCGAATGCAACTGATTAAACCGTATCGGTCCGAGTCAACAGTTCTCTCGTGTAACAGTTTGTGTGTGAATCGAGTTAACGAAGCATTTGATTTATCGTTGAACGTGAGGCAAATCGTATCAAGTACCTATCTCCTCGTATCTCAAAAAGAGACGAGAGAAAGTCAATGTTCGACGCAGTGCGAAAGAGATAACTTAGTTCGTTAGAGATGAATCTTTCTTCTCCTTCCATCTTTTACTCGATTCCCTCTTCACAGTCTCTTTCTCTCTCTCTCTCTCTCTTGCTCTCAGAGCTTTTGAGCCCTTTTCCTCGTGTTACGTAATATCGACCACGAACTCACGAGGAAAGTCGTTTATCTTCTCTCCCTTCTATGAGTTCTGAGTCGTTTAACATCCTCCTCCTCCTTTCGATTTTATAGTTAGAGAGAGAGAGAGAGAGAGAGAGAGAGAGAGAGAGAGAGAGAGAGAGAGAGAGAGAGAGAGAGAGAGAGAGAGAGAGAGAGAGGGTTCGTTAAAATCATTCGTTCGTACTCGTTTCTCCTTCCAAATGGCATAAAAGCCACTGCAGATTTTCTCTCTCTCTCTCTCTCTCTCTCTCTCTCTCTCTCTTACGTTTCGATGACTGAGAACATCCGCATAAAAATCACTTTTGGACGTGGCTCGATCGTGCGAGTCGCGTCCTATTGTCCTTCTTCTCGCTCTGTTTCTTTCGCTCTTTACGTAATACACATTCTCTCTTTCTCTCTTCCTCTCTCCCTCCCTCTCCCTCTCTCTCAGTTCGTTTTATGGATTACGTAAAAGCTAGGAAACTTCCCGTTCGTTCTTCCGTTAGCCTCGAGCTCCTTTCCAGTTTCTCTTTTCTTCTTCTTCTTTTTCTTCTTCTTTATTTTTTTTCCTCCTCCTCCTCCTCCTCCTCCTCCTCCTCCTCCTCCTCCTCCTCCTCCTCCTCTTCCTCCTCCTCTTCCTCTTCCTCTTCTTCTTTTTCCACTTCTTGATTATCTCGTAGATGTTGGAAAACGTAAAGTACGAAAAAGTAAGGATTCGTTGGCTCGACTTTTGGTGCCGTTTGTCAACTTGCTCTCCTTTTCCTTCTTTCTTATTTCTTTCTTTTTCTTTCCTTCTTTCTCCCTACCCCCTTCTCTCTATCTATCTATCTATCTATCTATCTATCTATTTATCCGTCTTTCGTTTGCTAACTCTATCAGAAGAGTTCGTCGAGTCAATCGATACGACGCGTTTTTTTGATTCATCGCCAGCAACCCACGCGATTGCGATTTGATATTAATATGGCGAGGAGTGAAGGTGGGGGTAAAGTGCTAGATGGTTTTTTTTTATGGACGATGGGGAGAGGAAAAAAAAGAAGAAGAAGAAGTAGCAAAAAAAAAAAAATATGGAGATAAGGGAAGAACGGAAAATTTTCTTACGAGATTTCTTTCTTACTCGTGGCCTATCAGTTTTTGTTTCTTCTCTTTTTATTACATTTTTTCTTTCTTTCTTTCATTCTCTCTTTTTTTCTTTCTTTTTTTTTCTATCTTAACCCTCTTCCACCCTTACCTTATTTTTCTCATTTTTCCCTGTACCTTTCATCCGCTTAATCGGATTTCTATGATCGCGTTTATTCTTCTTCTTCTTCTTCTTTTTCTTCTTCTTCTTCGTTCTCCTTGGTTTTTTCTTTCTTTTTTCTTTTATTTTTCTTCCTTTCTTTTCTTTTATTTTTTTTTTCTTAATTTCTTTCTCACGAACTCGAGTCTATTTCGATTATTAATTCATTCTCTTTTCACGTCCTGTTCCACGTTTTATTTCCTTACGTTTCTTTGTATATTTTTAATTTCTTTTCTTTTCTCGTCCTTTCCCTTTTCCCCTTATGTCTAATAACAGATAGATACGAGTCAAACGATCGTTTGATTCGTCGTAATTGATTAAGGTATTTGCCTCGTCTGTCTCTCGGAATCGGATTAACATGGTATTTGAATTATCACGATGCGTGACATAAATCGTAGGAAGCCACATAGAATCGAGGAATTCATGAGGATCGATATTCCTCCGAGAGGAGAAGGAAGAGGGAGAAGGAGGAGAAGGTAGAAGAGGAGAAGGAGGTGAAGGAGAAGATTATATGCGTGTGTGCGCGTGCACCACTGATATTCGATAATAGCTTAACCTATTTGAATGTTCTATATTCCGAGGGACAAATAGATGTGTGTGTATATATATATATGTATATATATATATATTTATATAAAATATCTATTCAACGTAGTAGTTTCACTTTTTTTTTTATTTAAGATTTCGAACGCCAATATCATTTTTTTGCTTTGTTCCTTTTTTTTTGTTGTATCATTTTTTCTGTTTTTCTTTTCTTTTTTTTTTTACTTTAATGGATGCATTTAATTCTCTCACATTTCGTTCCATTATACGGTTCCTTTAACACGTCCCGAGAATATCCTTGCAAATCGTACTATGTATATTTGATATTAATTGGATATCCAACTCTCCCACCACTTTCATCGTTATTGGATGTTCCATCAAGTTCGTTTAATCGAATCAAAATTATATATATATGCGTTTTACTACGATATACATTCACAAGCAAGATCATTAACGAGAAGCTGACAAGAGTTGTCATTGTATTTTTTTGTTCTTTTCTTCCTTTTCTTCTATATACCTATGTATCTACATACATACACACACATACATATATATTGTAGATTTATTATTTTTCTGATCGATCCTTTCCCAATTTAATAGCTTTTGTCCAATCTCCTTTTAATCATTAACCGTTTCCGATATACGAGATAAAGCTTACGGCGAGTAATAATTAAGCTTGTCGCTCAAATTCGTTAATTTTGTTAGCGTCAAACGTCGGTATCGATCGTTCGATCATTCGTTCGTACGTTCGTTCGATCGATCGATCGATCGAACCATCGATCGGTCGAAATTAATTGCTTCGAAGGATTATATATCGATGAGATTGTCTTAATCGTTCAAAGATACAGGGTTACATAGGTATAGGTATATCGTATGTATATACATATGTATACAGATATGCATATATATATATATAATATATATATATATATATACATGGGTTATGTAGAAGAGATCGACGCTCTCTCGGAAAGAGTTATATCGAATAGGTGGCCTTAAAGTCAGACATTGACTCGAATCGATCAGAATTCTGAGGTCATTTCAGTAGCACCAAGAGACATTGACATTTTACTGAACGTAAATATATATATAAATATATATATATATATATATATATATATATATATATATATATAGATAATAAATATATATGTATATGAACTTATATACATATATACGTTCATTGTCATTATCATAGCGTGTGGTTTAATAAAACGTCAGTATCCACATTTGACGATCAGAAATTTCGAACGTTTCATTTAATACAGCGAGTATGTCGATACCTCGAACGTTATCGACCTAGTACGATGTCCTATCAAGTTATTGCTACCAACAACATTTTCTTCGACGTCTATCGAATTACCTGCAATTTTTTAAAACGTCACCTATAGCAATCGAATTTTCTCGCTTCGTTTTTGGATCATGTACCAAATACGGTCTGACGAACATCTATATGTACTTACATACACACATGCATATATACACGTACTTGCTTAATCGATAAGATACGCATAAGAGAAATAATTTGTTTTTTATTTATTTGAAAATAAAATCTCTTATAAACATTTCTCTTCCTATTTTTTGTCTCTTTTTCTTTTTACATTAAAAATCATGAAATGGAAAGTGCGTACGGATTTCGCGCACAGAAAAAAGAAAAGGAACGATATTTGTTGATTGATTTTTTTTTCTTTTTTTTAATCGATAGTTTCTCTTTTTTTTATCGTTCTTTTTAAAGAAAAGAGATTTTGAAAAGCTAATTCAGATCTACACGAATCGTCTTTCCAACGAGTATCACGTATATGCATACATATACAGACACACATATATATATATATCTATATACAATACATAAATATATAGGATCATTCTGTTCGATTAGAATTCAAAGCTCGTTCGAGGGCGTCCCAAGGATATTGACATTTCCCGATATCATAGTTATCGAGTTTACTTGGAACATCATACCTAAACGCATCTCGATAAGAATTAAATCTCACAACTTTAACGAATATCTCTCTCCTTCTCTCTCTTTCTCTCTCGCGAAAAATAATTAAACGTGATATACTAGATCAATTTGAAATCCCTCTCTATTCAAAGTTTAAATCGTTTTCTCCCCTACTCTCCGTCAAACTTTCCTCCCTTTTAATTTTTTTATAATATTGAGAAGAAGGTCGTTAGGATGGAAGAAGGATATCGTTTTGGAAAGTTGAAAAACGATCGTTGTTGTTCGTTCCGTAAAATTAATCCTTGATCCGTATCGTCGTTCTTGCGTAACGATACGGCTATTAGCCGATCCATGGAGTTGAGCAGGTGTAAGAAATTAATTCAAGGTCGAATCGGATTATAGGATTTCATTTTTCCCGATCGTCGAATGCTGGACATTTCTCTCCTTTTTTCTTCTTTTTTTTTTTGTCAATAGTCGATACTTTCGATCATTCGATAATCGCACGATCGTCTGAACAATCGATTAGAGTTCATCGTCGATTATTTAAAACGATGTAGATTAACGCGCTGATAGATTCGTCTCGTTTCGTAATGTCGTATGTATATATATATATAATATTTAATATAAACGTGTCAAGGAAATGACATTACGAGGATAATCGTAAATATCGATTTAATGTCGATTGGATAATAAAAAAGTTGGATATTTTTCTACTTTCTTCTTTCTTTGTTTTTTTCTTTCTTTTTTTTTTCGAAAGACAAAAAGATCGCGCTTCATTACGATGTTTCTCAAATTACAATGAAAGTCGCGTTAAAGTCAATAAATGTATCATGAAAAATTCATGAAAATTAATATTATCTTGATATAATATTTTCACGAGTTTCGTTTTACACGATTAAAATTTTCGAATGAAATATTCGTTTTATCCCTTAACTCGTACACGCATTACTCGAGTTACTTCTTATTATCAATATCTATCTATTCATGTAACGATGATTACTACCATTAAAATTTCAAGATTTCTTTTTTCTCTTTTCTTAAGCATCCCGTAATAAGAAAAGTTTGGGTAATTTTGTTTCGTTATATACTTATTATCGTTCCATGTTTCAAACAAACTTTAATTAATTAAATTAATCGGATTAAATGTCATAAGCGATCGACAAATGATTTTACGTACATCGATGCGGATCGATCATAGATTGATCGATATCGAAGAAATACATTGTATATATATATATTTTTTTTTTTTTTGAGAGAGAGAGAGAGACAAATAGAGAATGTTTTTCTTTTCTTCTTCTTCTGCTCTCTTATAGTCTCTTTAAAAAGTACATAAAGAGCGACTCTCAACAAGCAGCAATTTCATTTTTCCGTCGTGTAATTTGCGTGTGAATGAACGTCAAGTTCCTCTTCATTGTTCGCGTGTGCGAGCGAGCGCGCTCGTGATTCTTTACCCGTATTAATTCACGTCCTTCGTCGTTGGTCGGGATTGATGAGATTCGAGCGGTTTGCCCACGGTAATCCATTTAATGCAAGGTTTCCGCGTTCCTACGACGTAGTTCACAGGTAAAACGATATACCTACCTGCTATCATCTATACACGATAATAAATTTTCATCAACTTGACCCTAAAGTCTTTGATTAAGACTAAACTAATTCATTATGACGTGATCTCTGATTCCTTAAACTACTCGAAAAAGAAAAAAAAAAAAAAGAAAAAGAAAATAAAAGAAAAACGAAAAAGAAGATATATAAGGGGGGAAAGAAAAAGAAAAGAATAACAAAAAATCGACCGACGATATCATCGTAAGTAACAATTTTATTAGGACCGATAAATATTTTTCTATATTTTGAAATTCCGTTGGACAAGATCCTCTCTTGGAAAGATAAAGGATGAGAGAGAGAGAGAGAGAGAACATCTATAATTATATCGAGCTACCTGCAGAGCGCTAAACCATATTACATATGTATATAGTAGCTACAAATAAATTGTTCATCGAACGTAGCTTCGGTAGAAAGGACTATAAATATCTACGAGTTGTGTGAGCATTTGAAAGCAAAAAAAAAAAAAAGAAAAAAGGAAAGGAAAAGAAAAGAAAAGAAAAGAAAAGAATGGAAAAGCTAATAGAGAAGAGGGATAACAAAATTATAAAGAGTGAGAATGAAACGATCCGTTTCCTGTCTCGGATAATAACGTACGTTTAATTACGCACTGTCTTTTCCACTTTTTTTTTTCTTTTTCTTTTTTTTTACCTTTCTCTTCTTCCTTTTTATGACGTGTAATAGACGCTCTGTATGATATATCTCTATGGAGAGTTTATGGTTTTAACCTTTGACGTTTTATCGAAACCAACTCGGTGGTCCTACGTACTCAACTGTTGACACACACACACACACATATATATATATACATATATATATATATATTTCGTTTGACGTACGAGTATAGATCGAAAATAGACGCGTACCATAAAGAAGATAAATATCTCCCCAAGCGATATTTATAGATAGACTAAGTAAGATAACTATTCGCCCTCTTTGAAAACGTCCTGGAATTTTCCTTGAAAACGTTTTCCTTTCGTTTTCCTTTTTTTTTTATATTTTTTCTTTCTTTCCTTTTCTCTCGTTCGACGTTGATCGTCGATTGAGACGATGTCCTCGTCGTCGTCGTCGTCGTCGTCGTTGTCATCTTCAATGTCGATCGTTACGATCTTCTTATCGATCGATCGATCGATTCAGCGATCGATTCAACGATCGATCATTTGGACGACGACGTTTTCCCTTTTCTAAACTCGTTATAACGAAATATACGATCTCTCGAAAATATTTATCTATTTTGACGTTGGCCGATAAGGTTAAAGAAAAATTTATCGATGAGATCTCATATTACTCTACTCGTCCAACTTATGCTCCGCATTATATGTGCAACGGAAGGAGAATCTTAAATTGGCTTTTCCTACGCAATCCCGATCGCAGCTGACAGGTATTCAAGTACACACAACCTACGCGCTTTAGATTGTAGTAAAGTGATTCGATCTTTGAAAGGAACGTATGATTTTCCACAACAATGAACGTCATACGATTAACGACCTGTACCAACCTTTATTCCGCATTCTTTTGCGTTGGATTGGTATTCTTTCTTTTTCTTCTTTTTTTTTTCCTTTTTTCTTTTTTTGCGTAAAAACTAACAGGAATTAGCGCATATACGTATGTATATATATATATATATATACAGTTGTGGAAGTTCTTCCGAGTTAGACTCTGAGTATAGCAGCTGAAAACAGATAAAAAGAAGCAGAAAAAGTAACGAATTCGTTAAATGAAACATTCGAGATAAAAAGAAAAAAAAAAAAGAAAAGAAAAAAGATAGAAGTATTCTCCAATTCGATTTCAATTCGTCTTTCTACCTGTTACGAATATCGAAACGAAACGTTTCCTTTTTTTAGCTACGCTGAAAATTTCATTAAAAAAGGGAATAAAGTCGATTTAGAAGAGAAAGAACGATAGCGATCGTTCCTGTGGATTCTCTCTCTCTCTCTCTCTCTCTCTCTCTCTCTCTCTCTTCATCGCACTTACTTGTCACCCATCGGGTTTGCTTTTTCTTTTTTTTTCCTTTCTTCCTTTTTTTTCCTTTCCTTTTTTTTTTTTTTTCAAAAAATACATTTACGCGGCCGGCGAAGCGTAAACGAGGCAGGACATCTATTGACCCCACGTTAGATATTAAATTACACGATAGAATGTCAATAGTTTAGCAACGCGACTCGCACCGTTTTGTTTTATCGTGACGTGACGTTAGAGGAGCGCCAGTGACGTCACTGGATCCACTCAGCCGATAGATGGGAGTCACCGGAGCGATAAACGTATTTATTAAGTGTGCCGAGAAGGGGGCCTTTGGCGCGACCCGAGGCGTTCTTGCGCTTAATGTTTGCCTGATTATTACTCCTGACCGCTTTGGATCTACTCTTCGCTTTTTCGCCTTTTCTCGATAGCGCGCACGAAGGTACTGCTGCTCTTCCTTTTACTACACGAAGGACAACGACGAGGACAACGAGGACGATGAGGACGACGAGGACAACGACGAGGACGATGAAAGCTTTTCTCTTTCGAGTTAGACGAAGTTAAATAAATATATAGGTATATATATGTATGTATGTATGTATGTATGTATGTATGTATGTAAGTATGTATATATAAATTTGTGTAATGAATGTATAATGAATATATAGAGAAAGATAGAGGGAGAGAGAGAGAGAGAGAGAGAATGAATATTTTCTTGATCTTCTCTCCCGAGCTAGAGGATATTATATAAATATATGTATAAATGTACAGGGTGGACTAAAAGTGTTCTAGTATAGTTGGTAATTCTCAGACGATTTTAAAGAATCGATTACTCTTCCTTTTTTTTTCGTTCCTGTTTTCTTCTTCTTCTCTCTTTTTTTTTTTTCTTCAAATCACGAAACTACAGATCTAGCTAGCTTGTAGAATTGCGAGTTCATTTAATTGATTTTTTTTTTAAGAACTTTCGACCCATCTTGTATAATGAATATATAGAGAAACAGAGAGAGAGAGAGAGAGAGAGAGAAAAAGAGAGAATAAGTGTGAATATTTTCTCGATCTTCACTCGAAGATTCCTTTTTTTATTTCGTACGAAATTATTCGTTTCTTTCTTTCATTCCCTCCATCTTTCGTCCAGAATTTCGATTTAACGAGGTAAAGATCTTTCAAAGAGAAGAGGCAGGAGGTTTTTAACGAACGTAATTGGACGGACTTCGTATCACCATCATCCTCCAACGTCGTGGATAATTACTCCGGTGCGAAGCAGGAGATGAAGTTTGAAAATAGCTTTGTTAAAAAATAGCTTGCTCTTCTCTCTCTCTCTCTCTCTCTCTCTCTCTCTCTCTCTCTCTCTCTCTCTCTCTCTCTCTTTTTCTCTGTTGCTGCTGTGCGATTGACGATCGAAAGTTCAGATTTCTAGGGTGACAAGAGGCGAAGTACCAAGCTACGTTGTAAAATCGATAGAGCGAACCTTCCATGTAATTGTACACCACTCTCTCTCTCTCTCTCTCTCTCTCTCTCTCTCTCTCTCTCTCTCTCTCTCTCTCTCTCTCTCTCTCTCTCTCTCTCTCTCTCTACACACATATATATATATATATATGTGCATGTATATATGTGCGTGTATATATATATATATATAAATAAACTTTTTCATATTCTTTCATTTTCTTTTTTTCAAATATAAAACTACAAACTTAGTTTACGTAGAAAAAATATGTATACTCTATATATATATATATATATTTTCTTATTACACGTACATATATTATTCGCGTTGTGTTTTAAAATATGACAAACTAGTATCTACTTTTATATTTTAGTTTCTTTAACAAAGAACAATACGCGACGATAGGTTTATTAATCGATACGTCGACTTTCAGTTGCGAAGCTTTTCACCCTTCGACTACGTTTCCTTTTTATTTCTTTTCTTTCTTTCTTTTTTTTCTCTCTTTCCCTCTCTCTCTCTCTCTCTCTCTCTCTCTCTCTCTCGCTTTCTCTCGTTACGTTATATCATTAAACCCCGAGCACCGGTTTATTACGAAGAATAACGCGCTTACGACGTCCAGTTATCATTTCGTTATTGTTCACCTCATTATGTTAGCTTTACTTTTATCGCTTTCCATAAAAGAATTCTCCCTTTTAACGCGACCCTGTCTGCTAGTTAAAGAAAAAAGAAAAAGAGAAGAAAAAGAAAAGATAAATAAACAAATAAAAAAGAAAAAAAAATGAGGGGGAAAAAAAAGAAAAAAATGAAAATAAGAGCAGAAAAGATAGACGAAATAGCAACAAAAAGAGAAATAAAGATAAGAAAGATGAAAGAAAAGAAAAAAATAAAAAGACAAGAAAATTTTATAACCCTTACGCTCTTACGCGTGACATTTTATTATAGATCTTGATAAATCTTCTTGATAACACGATATTCTTTTCTATTTTTTTATTTTTATCATTATTACTATTATTATTATTATTTTTTATTCCTTAACAAAAAATAATTTGTAGAATTTTATGTTCATAACTCTCTCTCTCTCTCTCTCTCTCTTTTTCTATCTCGATGTTTTTCATATCGTTATTTTCATCTCGTCGATCGACGAGTGCTCCTTCCGGTAGATTTGTTTTTTTAACGAGTACAGAATCCCCTACTTTTTTCTTTTTTTTCTTCTTCATCTTTTTTTTTTCTCTTTTTTCTCTCTTTTCTTCCTTTCACTGCGTAACAGGGAGGCACGTGCTCTTGAAACGGTTTGTGATAAGCAAGGTAGATAAACATGGTCTAACGCGTTAATACAAAAACGTTAGAGTGTATATATTATCGGGAGGTCTTCTCTTTGCTTCTTCTAACGTTTACTATGTCGTTAATATACGTAGTAAAAGTACACCTACATGCAATAGTTTCCCGACTTGGTATCGTATCGACACACACACACACATATATATATCATTATATTATGTACATACGTACGTACGTATATTTAATATTATAATTAAACATTTGTCAGTTTATTATATCAAATATCAAATATTATATCAATTATTATTTGACACAATATATATCTGAATATTATATCAAATATTTAATCCGTTTCTTTACTTCTTTTTTTTTCTATACTCATTTTCTCACAACTGATCAATCAATTGCATGCATTTTGAGAGATATCGAATCATTGAAAAACAATGTTTGTGTTTCAGAGATCTTTCAGACACAGAAGAACGGAACTACGATAAACGTTCATCCAACTTTATCGATTACGTTTTCAAGCAGGTCGGAGGACAAGTTTGATCTCGCTTATATACATTCATACATATATACATACATACATCCATCCATCCATACATACATACATACATACATACATACATACATACATACATAAATACATATATACATGCGTACGTACATATTCATGTTCCTAAACTCGATGGAAAGTTTTGTTGGCGTACATACGTAAGTATCTATCTACGTACGTACGTAACTACGTTCGGTTCTTAGATATATACCTTATGTATTTATATATGTACGTACGTACGTACGTACGTACGTACGTATGTATGTATGTACGTATGTATGCATGTATTCGTATATGTATTTGTAGAAAAGTCGAAGTTAGATATGTAGATCAGCACGAAGCGAGACAAACTCAATCTCGTTAAGCGCTTTAAGCAGAAATCAGGCGGTCCTAACTGCCTACTCCAGACATTTCTCCTTCACCTTTCTTATCTCTTTCTTTCTTTCTTTCTTTCTTTCTTTCTTTCTTTCTTTTTCTTTTTCTTTTTCTTCTTTTTTCCTTCTTTTTTTCTCTCTTTCTCTCTCTGTCTGTCCGTTTCCTTCTTTTTCGCGATTCATCGATAAACGAAAAAGAAAAGAGAAAATTAATTTCTTCGATCCTTTCGTTTCCTTTTGCTTTTATTTTGTTTCTGTTTTTCTCTTTTTTCTTTTTATATTTTATTCTCGATCATCGTAATCGTCAGAAAGTCGAGCATGGATATTTTCGTTTCGTTTTATCTAAAGCAGCGATAGGAAGACGATCGTGAAATTTACGTTTGATCACGTGAAACAATTCGTAATTTTCAATATCCAGGATAAAATATCAATTAATAAAATTTGTAGAGTTGTTAGAGTTAGTAATCAAAGAGCTAAAGAAAAACTTGAAACTCGTTAGTTACTAATCCCCATGTATTATCTCAGACGATTGGTATTTGAACGTGTCTCTAAATAAAAAAAAGAAGATTTTTTTAGTCGTCGTTCGATAACGTGTTCTTTGAAAATGTTAAAACAACAAACTTATTCTGGGTATCTCGCGAGGTTTCACAGGTTTTGTATTTAACGAGGTGGAGGTAGAGTGATGATTAGTGAACTTTTAAGTAGCAGGGAGGAACGGATTGATCGATGGTGTGAACCGTGTGGGCTTGCCGTTGAGAAAAAGTTAGACACCCCTGACCTACATACATAGATACATATGTACATACGTATATAGATAGATAGATAGACAGACAGACAAACAGACAAACAGACAAACAGACGAACAGACAGACAGACAAATAGATAGATAGATAGATAGATAGATAGATGGATGGATAGCTAGATAGACATTTATTTAGATAGATAGAAGAAAGTGAGAAAGTAAATACGTACGTACGTACTTATATACATATATATATATACATATATATAGGATACATAACAAAAAAATATACAAAGAGAATAAAGAACGAAAGTAAGAAATAGAAAAATACGAGGAAACGAGGAAGATATAGTAAAAGTAAATGAGTTAAATGAGGAAGAAGATGACGTTTAGAAAAAGAAATCGTATAGGATAAGGATAAGGATAAGAGGACGAATAAAAGCAGGGATATATAGGATAAGCTTCGTTCTTAAGATGTCTGATCTCTCTCATACCTTTATTTAGTTATCGACAAGGCAGCCATGGTATCGTGGGTTATACGATGAAGCCGCGGTTATACGGTTAAACCAGAGTATCCACTTAACTCTTAGGCAAGGACGTTGTCGGATATCCACGTGGTAAACCACCACGAATATATCCGTCTAGTTTCTAACAATGATACGACGAATTTCGAATTTTGCTTTCTAGCGATATCTTCTCTCTCTTATTGATATAATCATTTTTATAAATTTATCATTGAAACTTCAAACTTATTTTGCAATTCGATTTTCGCGAGTTATTTCGCGTTTGAATAAATTATATTTTACATATATGGTATTCAAAATTAATGATCATCTTTTTAACGATTATTTTTTTTTAGATAAGATAAGATTGGTAAGAAATTCTTACGCGTGCGTTCATTTTTATTTTTTATTTTTTCTTCATCTTTATCTTCTTTTTTTCCTCTCTCTCTCTCTCTCCCTCTTTCTCTTTTTTCGTTCGTCTATCATTAAAACTATATTGTCCTAATCCTCAAGCTGATAGATTCGAATCTCAAAGAAATGTAAGTAGTTGTCGACGTCTCGTTTTCGAGCGAAGAACAGACAGATAGAGATAGAAAAAGGAGGTTGACGATTTAAATATAGAAACGACTTAGGGGCCACTGGACGAAGGACAGTCAAGAGAAAAACTGGAAAATACAGCACTAATGATATCAAAATCCATGAGTATAAATATAAGAAATCTTATAAATATTTTTAAATGCATAAATTAATTGATATTATAAACATCAATTAATTGGTTACATTTTTTTATGATTACCTTTTATTATTAAATAACGAAAGGATATATTAAGGGGAATAATTAATCTTAAGCAATTTAATGAGAACCTTTTGATTTTATAGACACACACAACACACATATATACGAATAAAATATTCTTCTTGTTTTAACGTTTATTTCGATCTTCTTTCTCTTCTTACTTTTCATCTACGAATTTTCCAACTTTTCAAGCTAGACTTCCAACTTGTTTGGAAAATTCGACCTTGATTTCATGCTTTTTATTTTTCCTTCTTACTTTCTTCTCCTTTCTTTTCTTCATTTTTTTTTTCTTTTTTTCTTTCTTTATTAGATATCGTCGAACACGTAGCTCGGCATTTTCATTTTATGAAACAAGGAGTATCCAGATTGCGAAGGAAGATAAGTAACGCAGGTGGTCCCTCATACATTGGACGATAATCGTTGTTTCCCTTTCATCGACCTTAGCCCTTGCTCTTGAAAGGTCATACCTCCTTAATGGCCTCTTCTTCGGTATTAGAAAGAACGAATTCTAGATATCGATGAGCTTTTTCTTTGTGGCAAACTACAAGGACACAGATGGAAGGTCATCTTTTAGGTCATAGAGTTCATTCAGTTTTATAATTCCCTTTTTCTCTCTCTTTCTTTTGTGTCTTCTTTTTTTCTATTATTTTTTTTATTTAATCATTTTAAATATCATTTCTTTTTTCTTCATTTCTATTCTTACTCCGATCGATCCAACCAGCAAATTCGTTTCCAGGAATTTTCTTTTCTCCACGACAGTTCGACAAATCGACTTTTGCAATATTTCTCAATGAACTTGAAACGTGACTTTTTTTTTTTACATCAAACGATAAGAAAGAGAGAGAGAGAGAGAGAGAGAGAGAGAGAGAGAGGAAACAATAGAACAATTGTCGTCAGTTCTTTCTAACATACACGTCCTGGTATTCGTCAATTGATTTTTGCAATATTTCTCAATGAACTTTAGGAACGTGACTTTTTTTTTCTTGCAACAAATAAGAATAAAAAAAAAGAGAAAAAAGAGGAAAAGAAGAAAGGAACAATGGGACAACTGTTATTGTTAGTTTTTTCCAACACACCTTCTGTCATTCGTCAATCGATTTTTGCAATATTTCTCAATGAACTTGAGAAACGTGACTTTTCTTGTAACGAAAAAAAAAAGAAAGAAAAGAAAAGGAAAAAAAAAATAAAAGAGAGAAGAAGAAGAAGAAGAAGAAGAAGGAGAAGGAGACGAAGAAAAAGTAGGACAACTTATCATGTTCCTTCTAACGCATATTTTGGCAGTTGAACTGTTATACGCGATCGGATGTGATCGTTACGACGCTCGTACATACACACACACATATATATATGTGATGTATTATATTTATGTGCGGTCTGGTTTACGATTATTCGTTTTATTTTCGTCGCCAAAAGTGGAACGATTTGATACCAAACGAAATTCTAGAAAATCCCATACTATACGCTTTAACGGCTTAATAAAATTGGATTATAGTTGTCAAATATATGTTTCATTCAATTATATATACATATATGTATATTGAGAGAGAAAGGAAGAGGTAGAGAGAAGACAGACAGAGAGAGAGAGAGAGAAACAAAGAGAAAAGATTCGTACGATTGAAGTGGCTCGTAAAAGTTATCTTAGAAGAGAGAAAAGTTTAACTTAGTTCCTTGAACGAGTTAATTCGAATAGGAAAAAAGATTTTAGAAAAGTATAGAGATAAAAGAGAAAGAGAAAGAGAGAGAGAGAGAGAGAAGGACAGATAGATATATAGATATTGTATAATAAAAATACTTACATATCTGTATTACGAAACGATTCGCCTATGTATTCTGCAAAATACATAATAATAGGTACGTCTCTTTTGAAAACATTATGAGTGAACGTTTAGTTATTTATAAGCGTGGCACCTGTTATATTAGACAAAGAGAGATACTGTCTTGTACACCTTCATGCGTCCTTTTCTATTTTTCTCTTCCTCTCTTTCTCTCTCTTTCTTTCTCTCTCTCTCTCTCTCTCTCTTTCTGTGTGTGTGTGTGTGTGTGTGTGTGTGTGTGTGTGTGTATATATTCAGTTCTACTGTTCTATCCTTCCTTGTCACTTGTCTGTGTCAAGGCTTCGTTCTGAAAATAATAATTGAGAATTGATCAAACGAAGATAGAAATGGATTACTGAAGGAGATGGAAATATACATTACATTAGAAAGAAAGAGAGAGAGAGAGAGAGAGAGAGAGAGAGAGAGAGAGAGAGAGAGAGAGAGAGAGAGAGAGAGAGAGAGAATGATATTATCGAATATCGTGATAATTATTTATTTTTACGATGATAAAAATTTTTTTGGGTTAAGTCATGTTTCATAAAATGTATCGAACGACGTATAGTAAAAATAAAAAATAAAAAAAGAAAAAAGATCGAACGAAAGAGCAGGAAGACTCTCTCTCTCTCTCTCTTCTTCTGAGAGCGTTGAAAAAAGAAACTAATGAAAAGAAAAATCGTCTTACAGTTCTTTCTTCTTAGACCTTTAAGTTCCATCGGAGCATAAGAAAATTGTTCGATAATAGCTACGGTGTGTCGCTTTTTTCCCTTCCTATATTTTTATTTTCTTCTTTTTTTTCCTCTTTTTTTTTTTTTTTTATTATGTTCCTTCGCCATTGCTCGGTCTCTTGTAGCAGTCTCAAGATGGAAGTGTTTCTCAAGAAGAAGAGAGAGAGAGAGAGAGAGAGAGAGAGACTGCACTTCGGAAATCTACCGAGCCGATCGAACGACTATCGATCACACAAGGAAATAAAGTAAAAAAAGATACGTAAGTGGGAAGCTCTTTCTTAGAAGAGGGAAAATATAAATATAGGATATCTCTGTCTTTCTCTCTCTCTCTTTATATATATATATATATATATATATATATATATGTACGTATATATGTATATGTGCATCTTCACGCGTTCTTATATTGTTCTATAAATATAGAAATTTTATACGTACATGTATATCGAAATTTTCAATAAAGTTTTATTTCAACATTCGCATAATTCTTCTTCAAATATAATTTCAATATAAAAATTAAAGAAATGAAAGAAAGAAAAAAAAGAAAGAAAATATGCATAGCGGAATGTTAAAATTTTTATCTCATGTAATATAATTTCATTACAAAAGTATAATTTCGATATATAAAAATTGAATAGACGTTGATCGTAAAGTTTAGTTAATATTCATCTTAAATCGTAATCTCTTAACTTGTTTAATAATTTTCTCATGCTTAAACTAAAAGATTTAATGAAAAGAATTAGATTCTCAGAGATGGTTAAAGTTTATATCACGAAATAAAAGGAAGGAAAAGAGAAAGAAGAGAGTCAGAGGGGATTGTAAGGTCGATTCAAAACACGATAATAATACTTGAAAAAGTAATAATATTTGAAAAATAATAGTAATGTTATATAGGTAAATATCATGTGGATACGTAGTTACGTAACAGATACAGAGAGTATAACGTTATGACGCAAATATTTGCTTTCCTTTCGAGAAAATAGGAAGTTGGACGATTTAAACCCCTCGAGAATAACTTTTCCATTGTTGTTCGCAATGAATTAGAGTGTGAATTTTATTCGAGATATCGCCAATGCCCTTTCGTTTTTCAACGCTAACTGTTTATCGTCCGCCATTTTTTTTCTGAACGAACGAACGAAGGAATATACGATGAAGAATTGTTTCGACTTACGTAACTTCAATCTCGTTTCTTTATATACTTAGCAAGAAGCACTAGAAGGAATCTCAAACGATCGACGCAAGAGTAAGTTGAAGTAAATACAAAGTATAATATAATATGTATGCAAGTATAATACTTACGTTGTTTGACTATTATTTAAGAAATAATTTATTTATTATTTATAATAATACTAACAAGCTCATAATCGAATTATTATTACTATTATTATATGCTGTATTAAAAGATAATTATATCGTTTTTAATAAATTAATATATTATAATATAAGTATAATAGAATAATTTGTGTAATAATATTATCACTGTTGTTATTGATACTGCTTCATTAATTTGATATATTATCTGGATAAATATTGGTATATAATATATAATATTTTTTTATTATTATTATTATACTGTAATATATAGGAAATATTAAATTATTGTTAATAATATATTGATTAATATGGATTAAATATTAGAATTAATAGTATCTTTTTTTTTATTATTTATTAACTATAATAATACTATATTATATCATAGTTATATTCATGATATTCTTATCGATATGATACATAATCAAATTGAAAATATCTGTTTCATTTATCAGTTAAATATACCGTCTACGTTTCTACGAAATAACCACGCAATACTTTCTAAATCGATCATGAAGAAATGCAATTGAATTTCGCACTAACGAGTAAGCAAGTAAGAATAGTTGCTGCAATATTTTCGTTACATCGATATTTTAACAATGTATCGCATCTTCATTAGGAATGCGTTACGCAATGCCCGATGTAATCCGTATATAAAACAACGATGGAGAAATTACAACCCACGTCTTCCATTTAGTCGATATGTTACTTAATCCGCAATATCCGGCGTTATACCAACATTGTAATAGATATTATGCAATGGTATCGAACAGCTTCGTCATTGCGTATGATGTTCGACATACGTACATACGTATATATGTGTGTGTGTGTGTGTGTGTGTGTAAGAGAAAGAGAAAAAGAAAAGACATTGTATATACATGTATATATATATGTGTGTAATGTCAAAAATTATTGCGAACATCAAAATAAATATTTATTAAAATTTATAATCCATAATACTTTGCGAGGAAAAAGAAAATAAAAAAGAAATTAATAAAAGAAGGTCAAGCGAGCGAACCGGTCGAAATTTATCATCGTGGTTACGTTTACAATAAAAGAATTAATAAATGAGAAATGAGAAAATAAAACAATCCAAATATATAAATATATAAAAATTCCATTGAGAAATAATTTTCTAAGAAAATATATATATATATATATATATATATATATATATATATATGATTTATTTTAAAGAAAAATTTTTTATGAAAGATGATCTCACGCAATCGAAAGCCTTTAACCTTTTCGATCGGCTTAGAGTCTCCCACTGTTAGGTATAAACGAAATAACAGTACGTATGAATTTTGATTAGATCTTTGTCAGATAAAAATGGATCTGTTGTATTTTTGGGGGAGAGTCTGTACGTTCGTTTCTTTTCTCTCTCTCTCTCTCTCTCTTCCTTCCTTTCTTTCTTCTTTTTTTCTTTTTTTTTTGAAGCGTAGCACGTGAGGGGATATCTCAGGCAAGCCGTTTGAGTTGCAGATGGTGCGAGGTCCCGGGCTTGAGAAATCAATACCGTCAAAACCACCCCTGGTCCTGTGTCACTTCTATCCTTATCCTCTCCTACCGACTATAAAGTCTATGTTTCTCAAACTATTGAAGTCTTGACGTTGAGATTGTTGTTCTCTTGATAAGAACAAGAAGAAGACGAAAAAGAAAAAGAAAAATTAACAAAAAGAAAAAACAATCTACCCGATATATTTCTTATAATTTTGATTTATTTCTCTTTCTCTCTCTTTCTCTTTTTCTCTTTCTCCTTTTTTCTCTTTCTCTCTCTCTCTCTCTCTGTTTATATTGCGCTTATTATTTTTGAAAGTCTATTAATCGGGTCAATTAATTAATCGACTTAATACGTATTCTCACGAAGGGACGATATCGACGTTAAAATAATCGAAGGATGAATTATTTCCCTAGTGAATATAGAATATATATATATATATATATATATATATATATATATATTTTTATCGTTTGTTTGCATCTCTCGTTATAGTTTCATTTTCATATACTTAAGAATGATCGTTCACGTTTATATTCAAATTTGTTACTATATAAGGAGAATACGAAAGATAGGAAGTATGAATTGTATAGTCGCCGTGAGTACGCACGCGAATGTTTGTGTGTGTGTGTGTGTGTGTGTGTGTGTTTGTTACGGATTGTATAGAAGAAAAATTGAGCAAGTTTTGTCGAAATAGTTGAATTTTTCTTTTTCGAAAGAAATGTATGTTAAGTTTATATGCATCTGATATATATGTATATATTTATATATTGCTAGAAAATTGAAGTATCTGATATATTTATATGTGTGTGTGTATGTATATTATATCCAGTGAAGATTTTCAATTTACGGGATTCCATTGAAATATTCACGGACTACGTACATCTATCTCGTATTCTTAGATTGCGGAAACTAAAGAAATATTCCAAATATTTTCTGGTTTGAAAAAAACTTTCTTACAAGCATCTTTGAAGTTAAGAAATAGTAGGTATCATCAATCCGCATAATGAAAGTTTTCAAAAGATACTCGAAAGCGAATAACTATGTATATCTTTTTACGAGAATGAAAGTTTTTCTTTAAAAAATGAGTGAGTTTTTTGAAAAAGAAAATCAATCATTCGTGGTACGGAAGATTGGTAAAAGTTATTTATTTTTAAGATATATGTACATACATTTATTCGACCTTCTAAAGAACATTAAATGTCGTCCACGTGTTAGCGAAATGATGACACGAAGGTTGACCTATCGGTTTATTTAAATGCAATGGATTCACTTTTATGTCAGCTACGTGCATTTCCTCTTTTTCATTTTATTTTTTGTCTGGACTAACTCACAGAGGCAAAGATAACGAGGCAATCAAATTTTTAATTTAGTTTTGCTTACCTCGTAATGACAGGAGGTGAAAGAAGAAAAAAAGAAAGAAAAGGGAATATTCTAATATGAAAGAACGAACGTGGATTTTATTTATGTTGCTGACATGCGAGATCCATATTTGATGATCTATCGTTTAACTCTCGTTAATTAATTAATCTAATATCTCGTATCGCGTATATTTTCATAACAGTGATGTATCCAAAGGATAACGTATAAAGGATGTATTTGCAATTTTTGTAATTATGAAAGACAAATAAGAATAAGTGTAATTTCGAATATACAGAGATATCTTGTAATAATAAATACAATAATAATAATAGTGATAAATAATAATAATAAATATAATAGTAATAATAATAATTATTATTATTCAATAAATCTTCACTATTCGATTATTAATTTTAAATATAATAATAGTGATAAATAATAATAATAATAATAGTAATAACAATTATTCAATAAATGTTCACTATTCGATTATTAATTTTAAATTAGACACTTTTATCTCTGATAAATAAACTAGTTAATGTAATAGAAGAAAGAAGTGGATACTCGAATAAAAGTCGAGTTTGAAGTTGACTCTGTTGGAACATTGTGATCCTTTTAAGATCTCGACTGGGGTCCAATAGTCTCGTGGAAAACGACCTGATCTTTCTCTCAATTAAATTCAACAATTCAGCATCTCTTATTTCTCTTAGTTATCGAGCACCTACCTAAGTAAATTTATGCGCTATTTGAAGCCATTAATGTTTCCATCGAATAACGTGAAAATTTCCATGGATTTGACTCGAGTATAATAGGTATTGC
>NC_066594.1:7377500-7420000 GCF_905475345.1 Vespula vulgaris
AATTCATAGTTATTCTTTATGATCGATCGTGAGCTTCGTAGCTTGCTTTTCGATTATATTCGATTTCCGTTCGAGATCACAAACGTCATCTTTCTTCTATTATAGGGTATATTATTATCGAATTATTGTAGAATTAACGATAATATATATATACATATATGTATATTAAATTATTATATATCGTATGTTGATATACATCTTGATATAATATAATATATATATGTATGTATGTATATAGATAGTTGAATATAGATCTAGTATAGTATTAAATATTACATATTTTAATATAGTTTATGTGTATATATATATATTTTTTTTAAATTGGATTTTATACGATGTAATAGACTTACTTCATTAAGTCATTTCGTATGCATCGAATTTAATAATCATTCACGAATCAGTGCATTCTCTATTCTTATAATAACTCGATAATTATCGATAAGTATTCACGACAATCGCATTTGTTCCTTATATTCATTTCAACTAGAAATTGAAATTATCTCCGTTCCATTTTAAACACCATGAATTTATTGCATTCCTAATGAGATCGGGAAAGCTTCGAAGAGATATCTTGCAAAATTGAATACATTTTTTCTTATCATTATCATCATCATCGTTATTATTTGGTGCAGCAGTATTAATAGTAGTAAGTAGTAATAGTAATAGTTGTTATTGTTGTTATTGTTGTTGTTATAGGAAATTGAAAATTTAAGTCAGATTAAAATTAATCATGATCGAGTCTGCATTGAAACGAAATCTTTCTGTTTTGTTAAATCGATTCGTACAAGGATTGTTAAACGATATACACAAATACGTATCTATTATATATAATTTTCGTTATATATGTATGCGCAGATATTATTCAGATTTAAATTCGATACGGAACCGACATGTATTACAATAGAGATATGTCGTTTTCATCAGATCATTTTAATTTTCGAATAAATTTTATCGATGCATTATACTAACGATAATAGCAATAATAATAACAATAACAATAACGACGATGACGATGACGACGACGATAATAAAGTTTTGTGAAGAGGAGACGAAAAAGAAAAAAAATTGAAAAATTATATTCTATCTCTGCTTATATAATACGTGATTTCATATATATATATATATATAAATTATTTTATTATAATTATAATTTAATTATAATATAAAAAAAATATATATATATACAATTTTTATAATTATATTTATCGTTATTCAAAGAGATTTATAATAAAAGAAACTCATCGAACAGGTGCAATAAATTTTAATGAAACAATTATTAACAGATATTAGTGTGTGTATATTTGAGCCTGTGTGTGAATGTCTGTGCATGTCTGTGTGCCATTTGGAGGAGATTCAACGTAAATGAAATATATATTAGTAAGAGAACTTTTTTTTGTTTTTATAATAGATCATTGAGAAAATACTGGCGAAAGAAGAGGTAGAGAGAGAGAGAAAAAGAAAGAAAGAGGAATAGAGACAGAGAGAGAGAGAGAAAGAGAGAGAGAGAGAGGTCAATAGAAAAATATTCTTCTCGACTATTTTACGCGCGCGGTGACCTGCGAAATATTCGTTTTCTGCACGAACGCATATTTTAAGTGGATGATAGGATGCCAGAGTCTGCATTGGACGGACAAGCACGAACGAATTTCATTGATAAGAATTTTTCTAAGATTTTTCTTTTGCCACAGAGAAATTCAATTTTTATTTCTTTTCTTTTCCTTGTTCTTTTCTCTCTCTCTCTCTCTCTCTCTCTCTCTCTCTTTTCTTTTCTTTCTTTTTTTTTTTTTTAATAATCAACGCAATTCACCCAATCATATAAATTTTGACGAATGAATTATAAACACGATTTCAATTAGATTAATTAAAATTACAATTTTATTCGCTGGAGAAATAAATAATGTATTATAATCGATTGTTCAGAAAGATCGATATTTCTTTCTGTTTATTTTATTTTCTAATGAGAATAATTAGAAACTTGATCAGATGAACATTCTTGTATTATATTATTTTTATTGAGATTAGATTTGTAAGTATTATATATATTGGTTTGTCACGTGAAAATTATAATTTCTTTTTTAAAATTGCCGCCACATTTCGATTTTGAAATATTGCTTATAGGATGTTGCATTCATATATATATATGTATGTATATATAATACATTGGTGAGATTTCAATAAAGTATTGTAGAGACATCTAACGGTTAAATATTATTTCTCCATTTGTTTCAAATTCTAAACAACAGAGTCGCTACTGTATAATTATCATTAATTTATTCTTTTGATATTGGTATCCCTGAATTTTCGGCAAATACGCAATGCTACTTCTACCAATCACATTGCTGGAATGAATTCACGAAGTAACCAATAGGATCTCAATTGCAACGTTTCATTTTTCTTCTTTACGTAAGGTAAATAATTAGGAATATTTTTATATCGTAAATTCCACCAATTTCTAGTCTTGCGATTGCAATTGAAAAATCAATTAACGCTCATCGTATCAAACGTATTTAAATAAGATATTGTATATTTAATTTTAATATTCTTTGGTAATATTTAAAAATATACCGGTAAGAAAAAATACTAGTAACACGTTTCGAAACTCGCGGCAAAATTACAACAGTTGACAATCGATTAACAACCAATCAGATTGCGTCTCTATAACGGCTGCCTCTATTCCAGAAAGATCTTCGAAACCGTTACATTCGAACTTCGTCTTCGATAGGGAACTTCCGTACTTTTGATTTCATCTAATTAAATCAGTCATCTGTATTCAAAATTTTTCTACCGAATTTGATAAGGAATCATAAAATGAGTGTAAGTATAGTTATTTAGACTTATTTTTTGTTGTATTTATCGATAAATTTTCTTTCGTGATTTTTTTTGAAACATTGATTGGACCGTTATTCATTTTTTATTGTCAACTTTTTGCGTGATATATATACATATATATATATATATCAAAATAATGCTAATTATTAATTATTTTTTTTTATGAAACATTGATTTGGCCGTTATTCATTTTTTTATTATCAACTTTTTGCATGATATATATATATATATGTGTGTGTGTGTGTGTGTGTGTATATGCATGTATATATATATATATATATATATATATATATATATAAAATGCTAATTATTAATTATTCTTTCGAAAAATAAAATGAAACGTGTATAAAATATCGATTAAAATTCAAAGTATATATTATTATTTGCAAAATATATGATAATTATTTGTTTTTGTAAATATTTTTTTTTAATAAATATAATTGTGTATATTGTGTGTATATTAAAAAAATATAATATAACGTCGATTCGAGATGGTATAATGATACGTTACTTTTCGTGGAAAAATATGTGATAAATTTTTTATTTATATATTATCGAGAGAAAAATTCGCGTTATTAACGAAGTAAATGTTAGTAATAATAATCTCTACAATCTTTAAAAATTGTTAGAATAATCGCAATAACAAAAAATATCGACAGATTTGTAATCTAGGCACATCTTATTCAGATATTAATCTTATTTATTACAGGATAAATTCTCTACTAATTTCAACACAACGATTCGACGAGAATTGGAAACCTTATCATCAGTTCATTGTGAATCCTTTATCATCTACGAAAGTTGTATATGTAACGTTGATATTCCACACGAGTTATCGACAAAGTCAAGAAGATAGTCGACTTTTCACGGATAATATTCATCTCGACAAGATTTTTCTAAAAGCTCAACAAATATTGACTATGAGTCGATAAAGTAGGTATATACAGTTTTATACACATATTAATACTCGTTGTTTTAATTTGTTAGAGTAAATAGTTTTCATAATTTTAACAATTACTTTCATTAGAATTAGAGCTTTCTCTTTTGCTATCAATTTAGATTCAATTTATTCATCGTTATTTTATCATACGATATGCATGATTTGTACGAGTTATTTTCTATGGTAAAGTCAAAGTGGAAGATAACTCTGTCGATAACATCGGTCTCTACTAGAAAAAGTTTTTATTACAAAGAAATTATCGATCGTAGATAATATAGTAGTTTAATGTATATATATATATATATATGTCTATATTTTTGTCAATTTTTATTGATCTTGTTCTTATCATTTATGTTATAGAATAAGTTCTCGTCAATTTTTTCACACGTAGTCCTATGACAATTACAAATTGTCATTGACTTCAATCGACAACTGGTACAATCTAAATATAGAAATATTGTGCAAATGCATCGTACAATTGATGGTCGATGTTAAATGCAATATCATGAAGAACGGATGTGTCACCATTGAGAACACCATGACTTCGTATGGTAAGATTTCATTTGATTAAAACTCGTACGATCAAAGAAATTAATTAATTTCTTCTCATTTATGATGAACGAATATATACTGGAATTTCTGCATCGATATTTTTTTTATGATTTTCAAAATTTATTTTCTTCACAAAAAAGATGACAAATACGAATTTGAAATTATTGGATTGCAAAAATATTAATTTTTTTTTCTTTAATTCAACGTACATTTTCAAATAATTTTATTTAAATAAATATATATATATATGTGTGTGTGTGTGTATGTATGTATGTGTGTATAAATTATTGTAGTTGCTGAGATAAAAATTGAATTCCGAGAAATTGAATTTCTTACATTTAATCAATTTTCGTAAAATCTACAAATAAAATAGAAATATATTATCGTATTTCAATTTTCTTTCTCATACTCATTTAGCATTGCATTAAAAGCAGAGAGAAATTTGCAATTGAATATAGAAGACTGACATATTAAATATGTAATCAAATAAATTAGATCCTTCATTACGAAAGTTCATAGAGAAAGATCATAAAGAATATTTACATATTTTATACAATATATATGTATATACACACACGTACACGCACATGTGTATATATATATAAACACATAAAAATCTAAATATACAACGTATACAAAAGCGATAGGTAAAATCGTGGAGCATAAAACATTTTTATTATTTCAATGTTTTGAAGTTACTTTAAAAAAAAAAAAAAAACAAAAAACAAAAAACAAAAAAAAAAGAAAAGAAAAGAAAACAGAAACATATTTCCCAATCATTCTATGATAGCTCGTACAGCGATATTCGATACTTAAAAAACAAGAAAGAAAAAAACAAATATTTATTCGGTAATTTCTTTAATTACGTGTCGCGATAATCAATTGGATCGATCTAGGGAGAACAACGATAATGATTATTAGTGAGCTTGAACAAGCTCTTGCGATGGGAATTTCAAAAATGTATGGTGGTCATCGAAGAGGATAATCGAGCAATTCCGAGAGAGTTCAAAAGAGGGAGAGGGTGAACGAGATAGATAGATAGATGGATGGATAGATAGACAGAGAGAGACAGAGAGAGAGACAGAGAGATAGACAGAGAGATAGACAGAGAGAGAGAGAGAGAGAGAGAGAGAGAGAGAGAGAGAGAGATAGCAGCACTTAACAGTAAAACTGTCGTACATAGTCAGGCGGTATGTAGAAGCAACAACATATCCCGGAGGCCGATTCCAGCAGCGCTGGTTCGGATCGTTGCTCGGGGCACGTCGAGGGCAAACACCCCTGGTTGGCCCGGCGGTGTATGCCGGAGGTGGTAGCAGCGTTTACCGGGCCACGCACCACCAAACTGTTCTCCCTTTTGATCGTGAAACGAGAAGAAGGTAGAAGATATTTAGTAAGAAACTTTGCCCGGAGCAAGAATTCATCTTTTCGGTTTAACGTTTGAAAGATATCGGAAAATCTTTTAGCGATAAATCGGATCTACGAAATATTTACAGAGGTACATTTGGTATAACACAAAGAGAGAGAAAGAGAGGAAGCGCTTACGGTTTCAGAGCTATGGTGTTAGGTATGTTGGAGAAAGGGAGATAGAGATAGTCAAGTAAAACGATATATATATATATAAAGAGAGAGAGAGAGAGGGAGAGAGAGAAAGAGAGAGAGAGAGAGAGAGAGAGAATTCTCCCGTACACGATGGTGGGCACAATATTGATCTGTGGGGTGGGCTTTGGGAGATGGGTGTCCTCCACCGCCCAGGCAGTGGCACCCTTCTCTCCTCTCCTCTGTAGAGAGATCTCCTAGTTGTTAGGAGTGGGGAGACCGGTGGCTGCGTGCTGGACCATTCCGCAGGCTCCCGCGAGAGGAATGGTGGGAGTTAGCCGGGAAGCCGGAGAGGGAGAGTAGAGGAGAGGATTCTGTTCTCTGGGATAGCGACAGTGGTGGTGGTGGAAATGGTGATGGAGAAGGAAGTGGAGGTGGTGGTGGTGGAGGTAGAGGTAGAGGTAGAGAAATAAAGGTAGAGATAGAGATAGAGGTGGTGATGGTAGTGGTGGTGGTAATGGTAGGTGGTGGTGGTGATGGTGATGGTGGTGGGGTGGTAACAGTGGTGGTAGTGGGTTCATACGAAAAGCGGGGTGTCTCTGTCGTGTCTATATCGCGCCGGTGGTGGCTGCGAGTCGTAGGTCCATAGCCGGTCTAACTGTTACCTGCCGCTTGCTGTACTTCGTTAAAAGAGATCATTGTTTATTTTTCTTTTCATTTTTAACACTTGGACTTCTTTCCATCTATTCTATATATGTATGTGTGTGTGTATGTATATATATATTCTTTTGTTTGTAACACGTTTGGATAAATATTTGGAGGGAATCGTCGTAAATATTTCCATCTTTTTCTCTTTTTTCGAGCTTACGTTTTTAAGAGGTTTTTGAACTCTTTTGGTTTTCTCTTCGATTAAAACTCGATTCGAAATAATATTCGTGAGATTACGTATATATATATATGTATATAGAGGGAGAGAGAGAAAGAGGGAAAGCTATATATATATATATATATTTATATATATATGTATATATACTTAATATATATTAAAAGACATCGGTGCGTATTCGATGAACATCATTGGCACGGTCCGTCGCGACGCGTTCACCACGCCGGTGGCGTGGTGCTAGTGATGGTGTGCTGATGATGGTGGTGTAGGTGGTGCTGCCGGTGGTCTTGCTAGTGGTGGTGGTGGTAGTGGTGGTGGTAGTGGTGGTAGTGGTGGTGGTACTGGTGGTTAAACGACCCTCGCTCGTCCTTCGCCTCGCGAGAGAACACCGCCGACGGGACTCGCGAAGATCGCTTCCTCCACTTTCTCTCTTTTTTCTATCTATCTATCTTTTTTCGCACCTCTTATATTTATCTCTATTTCTCTCTTTCTTTCATTCTTCCATCTTTTCGTTTTTCATTAAAACGTTTAATCAAATCTATAGATATCGTCGCGTCTTCGTCCTTCGTACTTTTAATCATTTTCGTTCGCTAATTTGTATATCTCTCTTTCTATACCTTTCTATCTATCTCTTTCTCTCTCTCTCTCTCTGATTCAATAATTTTCGTATCGTGGAACATGGCAAAGTCGTTATCACCGTCGCTATTATTATTATCATTATTAATATTCTTATTATCAGCTACGTGAACGAGTGAGAAGAAGCGAGTCTAATAGGTTAGTCGAGATCGACCGGAGTCGTGTTTTTCATTGAGAACGTACGACTGATACATTCTCTCTCTATCTCTATCTCTCCAGTAGGATAGGAGGAGGAGGATTATGAGGAGGAAGAAGGAGGTGAAGACTAGGAGATTAGTAACGTTGGATTGTACGCGATAAAGGAGCCGTTGGAAGACAACGACTCGTCAACGGAGAAAGAGAGAGAGAAAGAGGGAGAGAAAGAAAAAGAGAGAGAAAAAGAGAGAGAAAAAGAGAGAGAGAGAGAGAGAGAGAGAGAGAGAGAGAGAGAGAGAGGTGGTAGTGGTACTGGTGGTGGTGCTGCTGTTGCTGGTTGAGAAGAGGAGTAGAAGGAGCGAGAGAGAGAGAGAGGGAGAGTGAGAGAGAGAGAGAGAGAGAAAGAGAGAGAGAGAGAGAGAGAGAGAGGGTAACACGCTCGAGGAAGTTGCCTGGATACGGGGGCAGCGGCGGTGGCACCGTGTTGCGCCCTCGTTGAAGGAAGAGGAGGAGGTGGAGGTGGAGGTGGAGGTGGAGGTGGAGGTAGAGGTAGAGGTGGAGGGTTGCAAAGAGAGAAGGAAAGAGAGAGAGAGAGAGAGACATATACATACGTATATAGTGAGAGAGTGAGAGAGAGAGAGAGAGATGAGCGAGAGAGGTGCGCGCGCGCGCGCGCGCGCAACCGAGTGGCCGGCCGAGCGAGAACGCACATAGTACGCCGCGTACGGATTGGAATGGAACGCGTCGCGGACCTCGGCGAAGGTGCTACTTCTTGTAGTGTTACGTGGAAAAGTACGAGGATGCACGAGCAGCTCTTGCTATCGCTGATAGTCCTGCTCGGCCGACGGCTCCTCTACGTTTCGTTTTTTTCGCGATAACGTTCTGCATCCTCGTTATTATTATTATTGTTATTATTATTATTATTGTTATTGTTATTATTATTATTATTATTGTTTTTCTTTTTTTTTCTTCTTTTTTTTCTTTTTTTTTTTCTTCTTTTTCTTCTTATTTTTCTCATCGGCGTTGATATCCTTCTCTAAGTGTCTAATTGTTTTCGTATCTATTATTTTTGCTCCCACAGTTATTTTGATAGTTCTTCTATTTTTTTATCGTCTTTTTTCCGTCTTCTCTAACCGCGTCTATCCTTCTTCGTCTCTTTTCATTATTTTCGTACTTGCGTATATATGCTCGTTCGCGTACATCCCGATTTGCTATCGCGCGCGTACAAATCGTCAAATCTTTCTTTTCCCTTTTTCTAATAGGGAGTGTTGTCGGAGAGAAAGAGAGAGAGATAGAGAACGAGGGAGAAATAAAGAGGAAGAGAGATAGCTGAGTGACAGAATATAAAAGTGAACGAAGAGGATTCGTGTTATGGAAGAGAAACGCGAAACGGCAGGATCAATCGTGTGGATAACGGACGAAATGATGTCCTTCTTAAAAAGGAAGGATCGTGTCGGCGACACCTGTGTATTTTGTGCGCTGTCATAGTACGAGGGACTAACTTATTCTTCGTCCTGCGACTTATTTTTTAACAAAAAGTATCTCCGTGCTCTGTGGAGTCTTTCTTGCGATAACTGCGAGACGCGAGAGAGCGTGGTACGTAACGTGACAGGCTTAGATAATTCGTTTTTAATCGGCCGTCGATATTCGTAAATCGACAAATTTTTCGCAAGAGTTTTTCTTTTAAACGAATCGAAAGATGTTTCCTTCTTCTTTTCATTTTTTTTTTATTTTTATTTATTTATTTTTTTTTCTATCGAAATTATGTCTACACCATTTGTGAATCCGTTTATGATTTTAATATTATTTTGACGTGAAAAACGATGACACTTTTACGTATGTATGACAGAAACAGAGAGAAAGAGAAACAAAGAGAGAGAGAGAGAGAGCAAATATACGAGCAGTTCTTCGATTTTCGATGCGCTCGTAAAAATCGTTATATCGTTGCGCCTATAATACACGAAACGTCTCTCGATAAATAAACTGATGTCGTTGAAATGAGTAGCTCGCGCGTTTATAATGTCGAAAGAGGTGGGATGTGATAGGATGGAGTTGGGTGGGGTGAAATAGGGTGGGGGCTCAAGCGAAGGGTTGCTACTCGAAGAGATACAACGAACTTCGAATGCTCGCTTTTACGAGAGGGACGTTACGTTACTTATCTGTACTATCAAACGCAACGAAAAGAAAACGATAAAGTACTGTCGTATGAGTCATATTTTTCCATTACATACTAGTAAAGAGAAACCATAAGGATAACGTCGTTTATATCCTTCTAAGACGATATGTGTGTACGCGTACATCTTTATTTTATTTTTTTATTCTCTCTCTCTCTCTCTCTTTAGAAAATCTTATTTCGAAGAAATTTTTAAGATTTTCTTTGTCCTCTCTCTCTCTCGCCTTCTCTCTTGTTCTCTTTTCTTTTCTTTTCTTTTTTTTTTTTCTTTCCTTCTTTACATCAAGGAGTTAAATAAAAGGATACGAAAATGTATTTATTTGAAAAATTTCTCGATTTATCGAGATAGCGTTGAAAATGTAGCAGAGACGAATCGTGAGAGATATCGACAGGCTCGTCAAGAATCAACATTTTCTCTGTGTTCGAAAGTAAAACACACGTACACGGAATGAGAGGGAGGGAGAGAGAGAGAGAGAGAGAGAGAGAGAGTCAGAACACAACGAAACGAATATTATCTCGTTCTTTCCGCACACGCGGAGACGTCCGATACATTTCGAAAAGATATCTAGATACCAGTTGACGTATCGAAAAATTTGCTTTCTCTAACTAAATCTTTCTAAATCGCTACGAAAAAACCCTTTCGAAAAAAAGTTCTCTCTCGAAACGAAATTCCAACGAAGATACTACTATAACGGAGATGTTTAAACTTAAAAGCTCGTTGCCCGTTTGAAACGTAAGAGATTAGAGAGTCTTGAAAAAGCAAAGATTTCGATTGTCGGAGAAAAAGAATATTTGGATGAGAGGGAACGATTGGGTGGGGAGTAACGATTGTAATGGGATGGGAAGATGCGATTGGGAGAATGTAAGAAATCTGCAATCAAGAAATGATTGAAATTATTTTCAGAGGGAACGAACAAAAAATGGTTGAATCGTGGAGGAAGTATCATTGGAGAGATACGAGTACTGCGACAACGAGGAAAACAAAAACAGCGTAGCGGTCGACGGGTTAGCGATCGCTCGAAGAAGAAGAGGAAGAAAAAGAAGAAAAAGAAGAGGAAGAAAGAAGAGGAGGAGGAGGAGGAGGAGGAGGAGGAGGTGGAGGAGGAGGAAGAAGTGTGTTGGAGAAGGGAGGAGAGGAGAGGAGGAAGAAAAACGGGGAGATTCGAGGTAGAAGAAGAAGAAGAAGAAGAGGAGGAGGAAGAAGAGGAGGAAGAGGGAGGAAGAGGAGGTGGAGGGGGGGTAGAAGAAGGTGGTGGGTGGTGGAGGTGGTGGTGGTGCGGAAGGACGAGGCTTGGGTTCCCTCGATCGCGCGATAGCCCATCGTCGAATAATCTGAAAGAGGACGCTCGGTTATGACGGCGAAATCGGGAGGTTCTCGCACACTCGGTTACTCGGTTAGTCGCGAATTTTAGTCGTGGAAGGACTATCGCGTCGAGAGCTACGTGTCACGATCACGATAGATCATGAGAGTTATATTTGTATTCGTATTAGTCGCGCGACTTAGGATCGTCGTACCTACCCTTGGAAATCTTTCGGAAAGCTTCGAATTTAACGGAGAAGATTTAGGAAATTAAAGGAACAACGTTTAAAGTGGAACGTCCTTCAACGTGTGTGTGTATATATATGTATATATATTTATATATTTATATATTTATATATTAAATAGTTTATTTGTATATCTATATATATATATGTATATATGCGTATATAGAAGTATTTGATATCGGTGATTCGAAGGTGGACCGGTAGAAGAATAAAGCTGAGCGTCATGGCGCACAAAACTACTACGGGTTGCCTGCCACCGATAGAAATTTGGATGGTCAAGACTTGTCTGCCGATTGTACTCCTGCTTATCGTCGTATCTCAGGGTAAGTGATAACACTTGATATTTCGTTATCTTAGTATTAATGCAATTCTCTTCTAATGACGTTTCGTCGAGATATAGATATTGAAATTTCTAATGATCTTGAATCAATGCGAAATTATATTTTTATTATTAAAATAAATATTCCATTTGTGAGAAGACAAGGGTATTGAGTGGGTGGGTGGGTGGATGGGTGGGTGGTTGAGTGCGTGACGATTTCGTCATATCGTTTTATCATCGTGTTGAACAAATGCTCGATCAGTTTTGAACACGTTTCTCGTTTTTCTTCATGATCCTTCACGATATTTTAAGATCGTAACTTTAGGATCCTGAATCCGACAGGAGACGTATCCTGGGGTTGTCGCGTTTTTTGAAATATTACGGTTTATAAAGGATGCACGTGCTCGAATACAAGGTCCTGCGTTATGCTTCTAACGAAAAAATTTCACTCGGTTTTCTCTCTACGAAGAAGAAAGTAAAATCGTATCTATACACGTATAGATATATAAGTATCATCTATATTATTTAATAAAAGGGAGAAACAAAATGATAGGATTGGTTAATGAAAAGACAGACCGATAGATGTCGAAAATATAAATAAACAAACGAGGGAGAAAAAAGAAAGTAAATAAAAAACGAGAAACAAAAAAAAAGGAAAAAAAAGGATACAAAAAAATATAAAAATACAAAAATAATGGAACGTTCGTACGACTACGAAGATATTATTTATCAAACGCATTTTATATATATACGTATAGCGTCGTTTTGTTTAAGCTTAAATTCGATTACGTATCGTTCCTTGAAAAATATATTCATAGCTTTTTTTCTTTTTCATTTCTTCTTTTTTTACATATTTTATTCATTCATTCATTCATTCATTCATTCATTCATTTGTTTATTTTATTTTATTTTTTTTTTCTCGTTCGAGCCGATGTACGCTCGAATTCACGCTCGATTTCACCGGATTACAGATCATTTATATTTTCGATGGACGTAGGTACCATCGGTTCGATATGGTTCGAGTCGGCTTTCTCGCCGAGCTTATCGCGATCAACGACTTCGTTGATTGGAAAGAGAATAAGCGTCGATTACGAAGGAAATGTACTGTTCCGTAAATCCAAAGGGAAAATTTTCTCTCTTTCCTTCCTTCTAAATGAAAATCTTATCTCTTTCTCTCTCTCTCTCTCTCTCTCTCTTTCTCTTTCTCCCTCTGTCATTTTCCCTTTAACTGTCTTCTTTATCCGTTCGATCAGCTTTCATTCGAAGAGCATTCTTGATTCTTTTTAAATTCGTTTTTAGTTCGAACGAGAAAATTTGAGAGAATTATTCGGATGGATACTTCGTTGTTTTTCCTTCTATTTTTATATATTTTTTGGTTCTATAAAAAAAAAGTCTTATTCGTCGATCATCAAAGTTGTTTCATTCAGCGTTAATCAATTCGAAAGAAATCATTCCCATATTCATTCGTTTCGTTTCATTTCGTTTCGTTTCGTTCCGTTCCGTTTCGTTTCGTTTCATTTCGTTTCGTTTTGATTCGTTTCGATTTTGAGTCGATTGAGATCGAGTGGAAAGTGCGGCTGACCTTCATTGTCAGAGGTAAAGAGTTTACGATAGATCGAGCTTAAGTTTTTTTTTCTCCTTTTTTCTTCCTTTTTTTTTTCTCTTTTTCGACAAAATAAAAAATACCAAAAAAAAATATCACTCCTCTCATCCGTTCACTGGCTCTCGTTAATTCGTTTAGAAAATAAATCTTTTTTCACTGTATTTCTTTCCTATATTTTTTTCTTCAATTCGTATCGATAAAGATTTGTATATATTCGATAATTAACTTTTGTTGGAATATAAATTTGTTGTCGCGCGGTGTCACTTAAGTTAAACGAGGTTACAATTTAATTTTTTTTCTAAATTATTTATAATCGATAATGATATTTTCTCTATTACAGAAGATCATTTCTTTTTTCTTTCTTTCTTTTTTTTTTTTATTTTTATTTGTAACTCTCTATAATTTCCTTCTCTTTGTTCAAAAATTATCAGTTAGTTCGATAACAAAAGTTAACGAATGGCCAACGATGATTGAGTAACTTTCTAACAACGTATGATGAAAGGACACAAATATATATCGGAGGTCTCTTCGTGATCGATGTCGAGGATTCATGCTTTTGAATCCGTGGACTTCTTTGACAGTGAAATGAAAATCGTTATTGGTTTCGTGTTTTCAACGCCAGGGAGAAAGTGTCAGCTCACCTTTAACAAACTCGTCGATGCTTTACATAGTTTCAATCTTTTTTTACGGAACCAATCGACGATACACCGCGAATTATATTTAATTTATACTATTAATCCAAACGAGAAAAAAAAATTTAGATTGGAAATATATAGTATTCTTAAAATCGATACTAAAAAAGAAGTATATATATATATATACATATCTCTGTTTTTTTGTTTTATATAGACATCGAGACTAAAAATTAAATCTAGAAATTGAGATGCACGATCGAGTTATCGAACTGAAAAAAATTAATTTTTCGTTAATTAATGAATTCATTCATTTATTAGCCTATATAATATATAACATAAGGAAATATAAAAAAGAAAAATATATATATATATTTTTTATTTATTCGCGATATATTTCTCTCTCTCTCTCTCTCTTTCTCTCTCTGGCTCTCTCTCTCTATCTCTCTCTATAATATATATATATATTTTTTTTCGAGAAGATGAAAATAACGAGTGAAAATGAAAACTTTATTTGAATAATTAGGGACTAAATACGTGCACGTAGAAGACCATTTTCGACAATGGAAAATCGTATGCATTCGCTACAAGTTTTTGCAGATCCTGAGTAACTGCAGTTTCACTTTGATTAGCACGTCCGCACAAAGCGGATATTCGAGGTAAACGTTAATTGGAGACGGTACACCAAGCTCCAACGAGTTTCACCACGCTTTTAGAGTTTCGCCTTTTTCATCTCCCCCCTCTTTCTCTCTCTCTTTCTCTTTCTCTTCCTTTCGTTCGTTTTATCTTCCTCCTATCTTTTCTCCCTCCTTCGGTGCAGCTCGTTGCGCTCTCTCTGCCTTCTCTCCCAACCTTCGTTTTTTTGCAATAACCTATGCGATTCCTTTTCTTCGAAAGCGTCGAATCACCAAACGATACATTATTCAAGAACTACATAGAATCTAATCGCGAGCGCTTTCCACGAATCTTCTCTCTTATTTCTTCTCTCGCAGAAATCTTACATTTCCTTGTGGTTTCTCAAAGAAAGAGAGAGAGAGAGAGAGAGAGAGAGAGAGAGAGAGAGAGAGAAAGAAAAAGAGAGAGAGAGAGCTCTTTCGTAAAGGACGAGCAAATTGATTTGGAGACTCGTCCGAGAACTCGATTCGATGGAAAAGCTTTCAAATAATCTCTTTCGTCTTTCGGAAAATATAAAATAGGAGGTTGTTTCGCACGAAAAAAAAAAGAAAGAAACGAAGTAAAAGAAGAAGAAGAAGAAAAGATTATATCGCGCGAAATTTTTATTTATTCTCGAGTCGAAACCTCGACGAAGGAGGAAGAAGAAAAAAGAAAGGAGAAATTGAACGATCGATCGATTTCTCTCAACGAACGATGAAACATCAACGACGTAAAGAAGAACAAATTAAAATAAAAATTATCATACGTATAATTATGGTAAGCTTGATTGTTCATTGACAAGGAGCCTTTGGTGTTAACGAAATAATGTCGCAACGAATATTACACGTCCAAGTGTCCAAGCGTACTCGTGTTTTCGTCACTTTGTAAAACTGCATTTGGTCGTGCCACCACGCAAACAAAGTTTCCATTTGCTGCTGTCCCTTCTCCCTTTAAAACTCCCCTCTCTCCTCTCTCATCGAATCACCCTCTTCGTTCTACCACCCCCTTTATTGCTCACTCTCCTCCCCCTCCCACTTACCGGAACCTCCATCGTTCTCGTCATACCTTCGAAATTCCACTCTTTCCATCGACCCTCGAACGACGAAACGTTCTTTCGACGAATAGAATTCTGCGGTTTTAGAAATTATATTCACGTAACTACGTAGATACGTAGATACGTTTGTTTCTTTTCTAATTCGCCGAAGGAAAGCAACATTTTGTTGTATTTCGACGAAAACTTTCTTAAAGATGTAATTTCTTTCCATTCTTTTTTTTTTCGATATTTCTCGACTGTTTGTATAATTCGATGAATTCGTGCTAATCGTTGAACGTTCAATGAATAATTTATTATGATTAATTATTATAAGTATTTCATTGATTATTATAAACGTTTATTATAAACAAAAATGTTTAAATACTTCGAAGGTATTTATAATGATTTCGATCGATCGTTGATTAGTTTTTTTCTTTTTCTTCCTTTTCTTCTTCTTTCTTATTTCTTATTTTTTTTCTTTTTTTTTTTTTTTTTATGATAATTCTTTTATAAGATTATACGTACGATTACATAAGTATAATTACACAAGTAGAACGAGAAAATATTTTGATAAATTAATAATTAATGAATACTTATTAATTTCGATTTGTTCATTATCCATCATGATCATTTTCTTTTGCGATAATCGGAAACTGATCTTTACGACGTGTAAATTTTCAAAGATATATATATATATATATATATATATATATATATATATATATATATATATATATATTCATTCCACTCGTCATTCTTTTTTCGACGTTATCTCGAATGATTTTACGTATTTTTTATGTAGAAAATAATAAAACCTACATAATACGTTTCAAGATAATATAAATCTTACAGTATGGATATAATATTATACTACCGCTTGTTGTTTACAACAACGTTAGATAAAATATATGTTAGTTACTATCGAAAAAGTGCTTTTAATACCATTACATATTCTTTAATCTCCAATAAGAAAAAGATTTCCTTTTTAAAAGTTTTTAGATAACACGTATCTTTACGCGTTAACGTTTTATGTTAGACAACTTAGGGAGAGAAACGGATAGATAAATAAAGAGAGAGAGAGAAAAAAATAGAGTGAAAAAAACAGAGAGAGAGAAAAGAGAGGGTTAATACACCACCCTAGAATTTTCTTCTAGAAAGACCAAAGTGATCTCCTCGTGACGCTCTTCTGACGTCGTCGTAGGAAGAGTCACGAGACCCTTGAAAAGTAACAGCCTTCGTGTTCTCGTTTTAACGAAGCGCAGATTTGAAAGCTTTATCGAATTAGTTCGTGGCACGGTGAGTTCGAACCAGCGATGCATGATTCCTGCCCGACGAAATTCCATCATTATTATTTCAATGCGATTACAAATCCCTCTGCTTCGTCTATCACGTTCCTCTCTCAAAGCTTTATTTAATGCTTAATATATTATTTTTGTTGCTATTATTATTATTATTATTATTATTGTTGTTATCGTTGTCGTTGTCGTTGGTGATGTTGGTATTGGTGTAAGTGTTGTTATTTAAAGAAATGATTTCGTTGGAGTTTCGATTTTTTCGTCATTTTATTTCTTTATTTATTTATTTATTTATTTTTCTTTCCTCTCTCTCTCTCTCTCTCTCTCTCTCTTTTTCTTTCTTTTTTTGGTTCGTACAACCAATACACTCCGTTACAAATATTATGTGTACGTAGATATACGGAAGTAATAATGCGTATCGAGAAATTATATTGATTTTATTTTTTGATTTTATTAATCGATTTTTCCGTTTCTTTCTTTTTCCTTTTACAAATATTATACGTCCTGTTAGAAATATTATTTTTCAGGATTATGTGAAAGTTATTACCTGATATATCGAAGGAATTACGTTGGTGGATTATGATATTTTTCTTTTCTGCGTCTAGTAAACATGTTTTGTTACAAATAGTTAGGATATAAGTAGAGTCTTCTAACGATGATAAAAAGTGCGTCGGTAGGGAAATTAGAAAAAAGTTTGCGTAGGAAGAAGGATCGATTGATCGCGTAAGAAAGTGAACGAATAAAAATAGCATACTCGGCTATTGTTCCTTTCGTTAATTCTCATTGACGCTTCTTCTTGTATTTTATATATATGTATGAACGCACGTACGCAACACAGACGCACGAGCAATATATAAATATATACGAAGGTTTTTTTCTAACGTATAGAAAGTCTCATAAAGTATAGAATATTTTTATGTATCTTCCGCCTACTATCTCCAATTCAAAAGGGAAAAAAAAAAGAAAAAAGAAAAAAACCATCGATCAGATATTCAAACATTTATCTACGCTACCTTCGTACATTTACTACAACTATTCAAACAATAACAACAAGAATAACAAAAGTAACAATAACGATTTACAAGCGATATAAATGATATAAGATTACGTACGATTAAATGAAATTTTCATGAAGAATCAAGTAGCTCGTTAATTCTCGCGCCGTTTTTTCTGACGCGTGTTTTAGAAGTGTGTTTCATTGATGTTTACAAAAACGTGTACCTGTCAAATACTTCGTAGAGAATATTCGTAGGTGTAAACAATATATGTTTGCGCATGTGCGTTTGTTTACACATGTGTGTAAATAGATAGACAGATAGACGGATGGACGGATAGATGGACAGACAGACGGACAGACAGACAGATAGATAGATAGATAGATAGATAGATAGATAGATAGATAGATAGATAGACAAAAAGAGAGAGTGAGAGAGAAAGAGAGAAAGAAAGAGAGGGGATAATATTCAATACGTCCTTTAAAAAACCGGCATAGCCAGGAGTTTTAATATTCGACCTCTTTCGCTAAATCCAACGTGTTTGCACGAGCAAACACATCGAGCTGTGTGAGCGCGCTCGCTCACTATTATAAAGAACAATGAAGCATTAAAATCTCTCTCTTTCTCTCTCTCTCTCTCTCTCTCTCTCTCTCTCTCTCTCTGTGTGTTGGATCGATCGGCTGTCAAGCCAACGCGTTCGTCGAAGTGCCTGTCAACGGAAGAGCTTGGCTTTGGCCGAGCCTGATTGAACGGGATATGTGGCACGCATTAGAGATGCATGCCTGACTCGATTATGCATTTCCAAGAAAGGAAGAAGCTGCGTCGATACTCTCTCTCTCTCTATCTCTCGCTGTCTCTTTTTCTTTTGTCTCTCTTCCTTATCCTCGACGCCTTACTTCAATCTCGAGAACACGAGTTGTTCTATTTCATTTTCATTCGAAAGCAAAATTAATACGAATTTCTATCGAATTATCTGTACTCTTAACAGAATGTTTCGTTTATTCTTTTCGTGTTCTTTTTTCTTTTTTATTATTCTTTTTTTTTTCTTCATTCTTTTCCTCGATTTTTTTTTTTTTTACCGAGGAGAATCAAAAGGAACAGCGTTGGAATAGCGTTCCTGGATTTTTGTTAAAACGTTACTCTTGTCCTTCCTCCTAATTCTTGTTTTTTCTCTCTCTCTCTCTCTTTTTTTTCCTTTTTTATGTACCTTTCTTTTCTCTTTCTTTTCTTCTCTTTTCTCTTTCGTTTTGTTTCCTTCGAGGGACGTTTTCGTCCTTGGTAACTACATACGAGGGATATATGTATATATAGGTATATATATAGTACGCGTACGTGCGAGATGAGAGGCCGAGTAACTTTCAATGAAATTTACATATCACCGAGTTTCTACATTTGCGAATTAAATAGAAAATGCGAAAGAAAGTCGGGGGGAGATAGGTGTTTCTTTGCTCTTGAAATCTCGTCGAGTATACGACAACAACCCCTTTCTATTTCCTTGGAATTTTAATGTTTGTAAAACGCATTATTTCCTTCGCGATTTGTCCAAGAAAAATAAAATAAAATAAAATAAAATAAAATAATGATGGGTCGATAGAAAAAGGGAAAAGAGAAAGATAAGGGTTGAGGATGGTGTAGAGTGGGAGTGGGAGGAGGATTACTTCTTTCGAAAGTAAAAATCAGAAAGAAAGAAGTAATAAAAACGGTTTAAAAAGGATCGTTTTTTTCCGAACAGCTGATCCTCATCAGGATTGAAGAAAAACGAAGAGAATAATAAAGGATTTCGATCATTTTATTTCGTTCGTTCGTATTCGAAAGGGAGAGAAAGATAGAATAAAAGAGAGAGAGAGAGAGAGAGAGAGAGGAAGAGAGAAATAGAAAATGTCTAAGTACATAGGTTAATGTGACTTTTGATTAAACGAGACCATTCTGACGGTTTACTACTGGTAGTTAAGTTCGTGTGTATGACGACTGCCGATAGGGTGGTAGTAGACGAGTAATAGTCGAATACAAGGGGTAGCTACGCGTTCGTATATTTTGTGAGATCGTGCCTAACGTTGTAACACAGTACATACAAGTTTATTTCGTTTGTACGTTCGTTCGTATTACGTTCGTATCAACGTAGGTTGCTTGTTGGTACATACGTTGATTCGTTTCTACGTTCATACGTTTGATTCGTACATTCGTTCGTTCGTTCGTACTTAGATTCGTTCGTTCGTAGGTTCGTACGTTCGTCCATTTGTTCGCGTAGGTGTTGAGTTCGCGTGGGTGTTGGTTCACGCGAGAATATAGGATCGATTCGTGCGGAAGACGCGTGTAGCGTAGCGTTAAGCAAAAGAAGAAGCGTTCGAGGACTGGGATGAGTCGAGTCGAGTCGAGTCAAGTCGAGTCGAGTCGAGTCGAGTCGAGTTGAGTCGACTTGAGTCGAGTCGAGTCGAGTCGAATCGAGCCGAGTCGAGCCGAGTCGAGTCGAGTCGAGTCGAGCCGAGTCGAGTCGAGTCGAGTCGAGTCCTACCTAGTAAGGTATCTTCTACCTACGTATTACACAAGCTCGTAGAGCATGATGACGAAGGGTGAGTAAAAGGCTTGGAGAGAGGGATGGTGGTGGGACAGATGGTGGCGAGGAGGGAGGGTTGAGCTTGGATGGGAGAGGGTTAGCGGTTCTCTCGTAGAAGAGAAAAACATTTTTCTATCTCGCATCGTTGAACTTCGTCAGCTCGACCGAGCGTACGTGCGATCGACTTGCTTACGATCCTGTTTTCTCTCTCTCTCTCTCTCTCTCTTTCTTTTTTTTCTCTCTTTTTCTTTCTCTCTCTCTCTCTCTCTCTCTCTTTCTCCCTCCCAATGCGTATGCGTGTCACCAACACACGCATGCGTCCTTTATGAATGGCGATATTGTGCGAGTGATCGATCGATGCTCCTAGCTCGATATATCGCGAGCTCGACTCGACGGGAGTTCGAATATCAGTTGAACCGAAAACGAAACCAAATTTGTCCGGCGATGATTTCATTTTTCTTTTTTTTCTTTTTCTTTTTCCTTTTTTTTTTTTTTGCTCTAAATAATCCTCGCTTTATCATCTCTCTCTCTCTCCCTCTCTCCGTCTCGTTCTCTCGACTATTTGCTCTTTTTTTTTTTTTATTTCTCTTTATATAATCTTTTTTATTTTCTATTTTTATTTTTTTTTTGGGAATCTTTTTGTTTTATTACCTTTCAGAGGGTATCGTTCAAAGTAGGAAAAAGATTTATTTCATTGTCCGAGATAATATACGCGATTTTGTACAACATGTATATATATATATATATATTGTATCTCTGCTTTTATAATGTACTTTTATACACGCTTATCTTTTTTATCCTTTAAATTTCTCCGATAAGTGGTAATAGTACAAAATCCATCGTCTTTGCTCTCTTTATTTATTTTCTTTTATCTTGTCCATCATCTGTAACTCGATCAAGCTTGATATTTACAATATTACAATATTTAAATTATCCCTCGTATAGAAAACAGATGAGAAAGAATATACTCCGGATTGGATTTAGAAATATTTCCAAAATGTTGCACGTATTGTTTAACATTATTTCATCTAACAGATTAATTTCACGTTATCAAAATTTATAACGAACTACGATATTATTAAAATAATCGAAAAAAAAATATATATATATATATAAAAGAAATTCATTCTTAAAATTGCATATTGAGAAATACGACGATTACTTTGTCACATTTTATATTTCAAATAGATATAAATATAGTAATCCGATAATCTACTTAATGGGACTTTTAGAAGAATTAAAGAAATTTATTGTTGAAGTAGGGACGAAAGGGTTTAGAGAAGAGAAAGGAGAGGAGGAAGAGGAAGGGGAAGAAAAAGGAGGAGAAGAAGAAGGGAAGGGATGTTAGGGGTGAGAGAAAAGGTGAGCTTGGAAGAGGTTCAGGCACGATTAATTCACGTCGGACGTACGCGCGTTTTTCGATGGATAGGTCAATTTATCACGCGAGCGCTCGCACGGGAATGGAAGCGAGTTAGAGAGTAGGTGGAGGATATGGATGTGGAGATAGAGGAGGAGGAGGAGGAGGTGGAGGAGGAAGAGAAGGAGGAGGTAGAAAAGGGTGAAGGGTGGGTTTAGGTTGAAAGAGAGAAAGAAGATAGGAGAAAGAGAGACGTTTGGAGTGGTGCTTTCGGAATCTAAAATTGCACGTCCAATCCCGCACTAGAGAAAGAGAGAGAGAGTGAGAGAGAGTGAGAGAGAGAGAGAGAGTTCAGCTCAGTTTAATTTGTCATTCATGGATTCGCCCGCGAGGAAAGAACAACTACCGTAGGTCGGAACGATTTCTCCTTTTCAACGATCGGAAACAGAAAGGGCCAGAGTAAGAGAGAGAGAGAGAGAGAGAGAGAGAGAAAGAGAGAGAGAGAGAGAAATAGCAAATGAAAAAGACAAAGACAGAAGTAAACATTGTTTGTTAATTTTCTCCTATAACGTTCGCCATTATATATCGATATTATTTCATGTTATATTATTTCGTTTTCTTTTTATTTCTTTTGAGAGAGAATTAATCGGGCGATTAATATCACTCGTCAATTAATTAATTAATTAATTAACTAATAAATTTGTTTATACACACACACACACACATGTATATATATATATGAAAAATTATTGGTTTATAAATAGTTAAAAAGAGAGAAAGACAGAAAGAGAGAAAAAGAAAGAAAGAGAGAAAGAGATGATAAAAATGATAATACCGTGACTATAATTTTGATTACCAAAAAAATACTTTCTTTATGGTTCATTGGAAGAATTCTTTCTCGACGTTTATTTACTTGGTCATTCGCTCGATTTGAGAGAATAAGTGGAGAAAGGTAAACAGAGTGGGGGATAGGGGTGATAGAGTAAATCATAACAAAGAAAAGTTTTAATCGAACCACCGTGGCATCCCCGACAGTTACGTTGCAATCCTGTTGGAAATGAAAAGAACGGCACACGAGAGAAATTAACCGAGCTGCGTACACACACACGTATATATTTATTACGAGTGTATATCGTGGAACTCATTATGTCATTTTTTTTTAATTTGGCACGTGCACCCTTCTCTATTTTCTCTCTCTCTCTCTCTCTCTTTCTTTCTCTCTCTCTCTCTCTCTTTTTCTCCTAGATTTCGTCGTCGTAACGTTATGTAAATTTTCTCGTCAAAGTTCAGAATTCTCTTCTCTTCTCTTCTCTTCTCTTCTCTCTTTTGCTTCTTAGTTTGCTAGGCAGCCGGTGTTCTCTAAGGGTAACGGATTGATTTACGTCCCGTCGTAAAACCTGGAAACTCTCGAGAGACGCGGTTAGAGAACTCGACGCAGCATCTTCCGTCATCTCGTTTCTCTTGCGGGATGGATCTTTCAGATTGGAAGAGTAAGGACAGAGAGAGAGAGAGAGAGAGAGAGAGAGAGAGAGAGAGAGAGATAAAAAAGGACCAATGGTCGAAGTATGAATTTCCTAGGCTCACCACGCGACCACGCGCACCCATCGATTTTTTTTCTTTCACTTTTTTTCTTCTTTTTTTTTATTTAAATCAAAGCTATTCACAACAGGTCGAAGTTCATTCGAGATCTTCTTTTTTTTTGTTTTTTTCATTTTTCTTCTTCCTCTTTTTTCTTTTTTTTCTTTCTTTTTTTTTTTTTTTTTTAATAGTGATTTATGCCTTCGAACATCCCTTCTATTCGGTCCAATTTTCACAATTTAGTCGGACAGTATGGCGGAAATTGTCGGTCCGATAAACTTGCACATGTTCAACGTTATATCATCCAGTACTGTGCCGTGCAAGCTACTGATACTACTGAAAACCAAAACAATAAGTAAGACGATAAATCTGTATTCTAGGTCATTGCACGCTCGCAAATATTCGTTTGGTTCGACCCGATCAAGACTATGAGTTAAAGATGTACACGTAATTTTTCAAAGAGAAGAATGATAACGATCGTTTTCAATTATTTCATTCATTCATTATTATTTTTTCATTCTTATGTACAGGTGTATATAAAAATGTCCTGTACATATGTATAATAAGTCCTGTGAGATCGACGATTACATCTTTAGTAGACTTACATCTTTATGGAAATCGAGTCGTGTAAAAAAAAAAAGAAAAGATCGTGTAAACCGATGATAACTACCAACTTGTATATACCATTTGCTCTAATTACGAAAGGAAAGTCTGAAAATTTGGCAAAGTTATTCATTAGCGAGTTCGGACGTTACGTTCAAAGTTCGTTTCAGGGAGTAATATTCATAATAATATTTTACGCGAGTTTCGTTATATATTTTTGTTCTATTTTCTTTCTCTCTTTTCTCTCTCTCCTTTTTTTTTCTTGCTCACGAATATTTCTTTACATACGTACATTCGGATGTATACTACATGTGCAAACGTAAAATATATACGTAGATACAAAGCCATTTTGGTGGTTCGTTCATGTTTTCAGTATAATAATCTACTAACGCATGTTCCAGGTGAACGAAATAACATGGTGATAACGACCGTTAGTAGTCGGGATTATGCTTATGCGATTTCGAGTCGTTAAAGTTTCTTGGCAAACGCGTTAAATGTTTCTCGGGATTATTTAGAAACATGCACGAAAGAGAGCTTTTTTTGATACAAACGAGAGAGAGAGAGAGAGAGAGAGAGAGAGAGAGAGAGAGAGAATGAACGCCGTTTATATAACATCTTGTCTCTTTCCTGGCGATGTATACTTCAAAAAAAAAAAAAAAAAATTAAAAGAAACAAAAATTAAAATAAAATAAAATAAACCATGATAAAAAAGATCATGATAAAACCTCGTAGCTTTCGATAATTAAAGTTCGTTCAGTGCCTTGTTAACTACCTCTCGAATGTATACACGTATGTTTAGAGAAAAATATTAGTCAATGAAATATTTCTAAATCGTAATCCCTTAGAATACTATCATTCTCGATCCCGTATTCTAGATTATTTCTGGCACGCGACACGCGTGACACCCAACCCGTTGAAATTGGATTCTTCGACGGGCAATGTTACTTTCTTTTTTCCTTTTTCGTGGAAAGCCACGAATGGAATTTTTAACTTCGTACCTTCTTTTCGAACATATACATACTTACATACGTACATACGTACATATATATATATATATATATATATATATGTATGTATATATACAAGATATGTATACGTACATACAGGAAGTAAGATACTTTCAAGTTTCAAGATTCGCCGTGTTTTCGTGCACCAATCGCATCTACTGAAAAATTCATATTTTTTTTCTTCTTTTTCTTTTTCAAAAATCCTCAAGATGGCTACCAACTCGTCACAAAGTAAACCACTATCATTCGTTATCTTTCCTTCAACCTCTCTCTCTCTCTCTCTTTCTGTTTTTATCTTTCTCTATCTTTCTCTCTTCCTTCGAGCCCATTGAACGCAAGCTTATCCCTTGGCATATTTTCTTCTCTTGAAACTTGAAATGATCAAAGCGATTCAGTCAATTTCATGTAAATTCGAAAGTAGTATCTAACCGATCAAAACATGAGAATGATATATGAAATTTTCTTGAGCTTCGTATTATACATGTATAAATGCATGTGTGTATATTTTATATATATATATATATATATATATATATATAAAATGTGAGAAAATATAGCGAGTGGTTTACTCGAATGAAAGGAACTCTTTGTCGGGCGTGTGTCGCGAAGGAAAGAAAAAAAGAAATAAACAAAGAGAAAAAGAGAAGAAAAAAAATGTAAAAGAAGATTTATAACGCCTTGTCATTTATCTCAGTCAAGTATATTAGAAATTCAACAATTTTTCACGATATCAATTTCATAAAATATTTGTGATTTCCTTATCTTGATAAATGTGACCCGTCGGTTATCAAAGCGATTATTATAGTTCTGTTTTTAAAAATTAAAGTTTTTTAAATTTACATAAAGGAATTATTTCTTTTTTGTTTTTATTCAAGAATTAATGTACTTATTTTTTCTGTACTGATCGTTACAAAAAAACAAAAAATGATAATTTTTGAATAATTTAATTCCATTAGAAAGATAGTGAAAAAAAAATATATATATATATATAGGTGTACTACGAAACGCGAAAGATAATTTTAATAATCATCGAGATGAAATATTCTTTGCGATTCGATCGTTAATTCCAGTTAGTTTTCGTTGACACACTTAGATACATGTAAGTTATTATATTTTAATATAGAGCACGATATTCATACGTCATAATCGGTCATAGTGACACGTCGGCCATAGTTGTAACTCGGTTTCACGAGTTTCCACCGTGGGACCATCTGCATCGTGCTTTCCACCCTACTTCTTTATCCGTACTCTCCCTCGGGATTAATATTTCAAAATTAAGCTACAACCTGCTCAAGTCCAATCCGACAAATCTCGATATCAATTTATTAATGTCGTTACATTATACCGGATATCACCTAGTTATCCGACTGTGTTACCTAATTTCACTATTTACAACGACTCTCGAAAATTATATCGGAATTTTCATCGAACGTCGAAGACGAGATAGACAATCGTATTTCATCGTATTACAATTCAAATATTACAAAAATATCGTTCAAATATATCAAACAGATTCTGATAGATTACAAAGAAAAATTCCAAACGTCCTACGATAAATTCGTTCAAAACCGAGCGATAAACGTTTCTTTGATACATTTCACGTAAACATCTTAAAAAAGATTATTCCGCGATATTATGAATATAAAATGAACGAAAGCATCGATCCTTTTTTCCCGTTCTTTTTTACTTCTTTTTACTTTCCCTGTTCGTCTATATCCAAGTCGTGTACTTTGTCGGTTCTTCGTAATCACGAAAGGTTTCTGTGTTATGTAGAAGCTAGGAGTAGGAGGAAGAAGGAGAACAAACGAGAAGGTTGGGAGATGAGCGTAGTAGAGTAAGAGGAAAAGAGAAGAAAAGAGAAGAGGGGTAGTAGTAGGAGAAGGAGTAAGGGGTTGAGGTTGAAGGTTGAGGGTAAAAATGGGGGAAAAGATTCCCTTTATAATTAGGCCCACGGGCGACGCGTTGCTCCTCTAATTACCTGTCCAACAATCCCAAGCGAACGAGTAAGTGAGTCCCTGTTATGGAGTCTAGTCGGTGGTCGTTGTTACGGAGCTTATTCAGTTATAGAAACGGTAGTCGGTTGTATAAAGCAACCAAAGTCTCTGTACTGTCTACTATACTCCTTCTTATCCTCTGTTTCTTTTTTTTTTTTTTGCGTGACTAAGAGCCAAGAAGTTAATATTCGACCTAGAACCCACCATGATTTATCATCAGCTGTTACGTACATACTTTCTTTTTTTTTCTTCTCTCATTTTTTATTTTGATCCCTTTTTTCTTTTCTTTTTTAACCAGGAAGAAAAGTCGATGCGTCTGTCGGATCCTTTTCTTCTTTTTTGTCTTTCTATTTTTTCGAGTTGTTCTTAGGACGTGCCAAAAGTTTCCAGGTGATTCTAAGAGTTCAAGAAAGAAGGAAGAAAATACACAAGAATGGAAAAAGAGGAGAAGAAGAACAAAAAAAGAAATCAATCGTTGGTTTCTTTCATTATATATACTTTTTGTCGAGAGGCATATTAGAGTTCGAATAATTTTTTTCCCTTTTTTCTCGGATCGTTCGATCGAATTCAATTTTGTAATTTACAAAAGTAATTGGCTCGCAAATGTCTTCTCCGATGGTAAAACGAGTAGCAAGCCATCTTGGGGATTAAATTTTGATTCAACGTCGCCATTAAAAATTTTAAGCGCATAATAGAATCGATCGATACTCATAACATATTTTCCCGTACATGACGACCCCAATATAATGTAAGAGTACGAAAAAGGAGGTTAGGAGAGATCGTTTGGAGTTCGGGTTTCCAAGTAGCTCGTTCGACGGATTTTCCTGGTAAAAGGGGCCAAGTAACCGTGAGGACCTTGATGGGACCAGATCGTAAAAGGGGGATCTCCGTAAACGAAGGAGACCTTGGCTGTTAGTTGGTCGGTCGGTTGGATGGGTGATTCGGTGGTAATCGAATTAGTCCCTTAAGTAACAAGGCGTCTATGTACGCACTTTTTTAAGGGGATTCATTCGTACAGTTTCACGTGTCTCTCACGACGACGTTTAACGCCGATTGCTTTTTTACGAACGAAGGTACGCCTCGTTCGAAGTTATCTTTTTTTCCTCTTTTTTGTATATATATATATATATTAATGTTACGGAAAGGAGGGGAAGGGGTAGCAAAAGAAATTTGTTCGAAAGGTATTCTCTCTCTTATTTTATTTCATTTTTTTTTAATGAAAAACAGAGCAGACGAAATAGATCGTCGTAATCGTGCATTATATTCGTGGATGCGAATTATAGATCGATCGATCTCGTGTTAAGCATTATTTCCTTATCAAAGAGCGACGAAAGGTGACGTTTTGTCTCGTCTATTTCAACTCGTCTATCTTTCTATTGTCAGAATCAAGAGAGAAATCGGTGACGTACGATTATCAATGTTAGCAAAAGTTTCGATATTAGTTTCAACGGAAACTTGCTGTTTAAGATGACGAGTTCAACCAGTTTTGACTTGTTCTCCATTCTGGAATAAACACGTGAATCTTGTAATTTGAACTCGGAACAAATACGACCGTCTCCGTCAGACCTTTTGCATGTAAGTATCCTACGCAAACGGCATCAAAGTTACACAGTATGCTGGAAAGAGACAAAGACGGATACAAAGACAGAGACAGAGCAGTAGTAGAAGAAGAAGAAGAAGAAGAAGAAGAAGAAGAAGAAAAAGGAAAGGAAGAAGAAGACAATGGAGTATAGAAATAAGTCCCTCTTTCTTTCTACTTCAGTTACGAGTACTTAAAGTCGTCGCAATGTTCTAGGATTAAAGTAACGTACTCGTAGAGTGAAAACTCTGAAGACATTCACCCTCGAGCCTTCAAACTCTCCCTTCCTCTCATTCTCTCTCTCTCCCTCCCTCTCTCTCTCTCTCTCTCTCTTTGTCTTTCTCTATTTCACGTACACTCTCACTTTACTTCCTTTATCCTATAAGATAGTTTCGATTTTGTCTTGCCAGTCACGCTACTGTAAACTTTCCTGCACACGTGTACGTGTGCAGCAAATTGCCTCTTTCACGTTGGAGGTATTACGGTGAAGTAACATCTGCCGCACGATACTTTTGAGAGTTGCTTGCTAGCTCTCTTTCTATCTCTCTCTTTCTCTCTCTTGGTCTATGAGTTTGCAATCGGTTGTCCCAGAGATAAAGGCTAATATGGTTCTGCTATAGTGTACCAGGCATGGATCACGATGATGTAGTACGGGTTATGCAGATACAACTACGGATTATGCACGTTCGTTTGCTCGTATAGTACAGTACCGAGAGCGCGCAAACGTTGCAACATCTATACCCAGCGATCGTATAAAAATCGTTTGCAAATTTTTTCGTCGCGATTAATTTTTTTCTCACCTCGTTCCTCTCGTCCTTCTCTCCCCATAAAAAAGGAAAGAAAAAAATAATTAAATATCTAAGCCGCGTCGCTTGGAAAAATTGTCGAAGGGGTGGATGGGTGGGTGGCGGAGGGGGAGGTAAACAAAGAGAGAGTCGTTAGAAGATAATGAATCATTGGCGTTGATCGATTTCGTTGTCGAATTCGAGACATCTTTTTATTTTATTCTTTTTTTTCTATTTTTTTCATTTTCCTGTTTTTTCGATAGAATCTACCACGAGAGAGAGAGAGAAAGATAGTAGAATTCGTTAAAGAAAGACACCCTTCCAGGTCGATTTGTTTCGAAGTAGAAAAAACAGAAAAGAAAAAGAAAAAGAAAAAGAAAAAGAAAGAAGAAGGAAGATCATGATTACGTTACGTCCTTTCTAACTGGATCGTCGTATAACTAGTCAGGCAAGGCAAGAAAGAAAAAATGAAGAAAAAGAAACAAGAAAGTTGAAATGAAAAAAGAAAGAAGAAAGAAAACTAAAGAGAAAGAGAAAGAGATAAGATTCTTACAAGAGAAGGAGAAGGATGGAGAGGAACAGTAAGAGAAGGACAAGGACATCGACGATGATGTTTCCGGTGTGTACGTTTATCTGTGTACGAGGTAATAAGAAAGAGGGGTGAGTTAAGGGGGTAAGAGGAGTTAGGGTGGTAGATATAGTTAGTATCTATCGGCAACAGTAAGTCGATTGAGTTTGGAACGTTTCCGAAGGAACGAAGGAAGTTAACCTCCTTAATACTTACTTGCTAGTACTAGAGTTCCCTTTCCTCTCTACCCTTCCGGATTTTATCTCATACTTACATAACGAGGTGGACTGCTGATACACTCGTCCACCCTCTTCGACACCCACGCAGTTAGTTACACCTACGCTTACAAGTACATTTATACAGCCACGCATACGTACACACATGTATACACCCCCGTACAGATAGACGCGTGTAGTGTGTCGAAGCAAGGGTGTTGTGTCGGTGACAAGGGCGAGGAGAATCGATGATAGCGAGCTGGTACATTGAAAACTGGTAGCTACCCAAGTGTTTATCTACGAGCGGTAAGCTCTTGTGATTCGAATAGCCAAGGTTGCCTCGATATCTGTGGTAGCCTCTTAAACGTCGATGTGCATATAACGGTTGACCCAATAAGGATACGAACTACCCCTTCTCTTCTTCTCTTCGCTTCTCTTCTCTTCTCTTCTCTTCTATCGAGTCTATCTCTCTGTCTCTCTCTCTCTCTATCTTTCTCTCTCTTTTGGTTGCTTTCACCTCCTAGCAGCTCCATTTGCTTCCCTTCTCGTCGTTGTGTCGGCAAAAGAGACACGGCTGAGTGGGAGGAGGAGATGGAGGAGGAGAAGGAAGAGGTGGTAGTGGTTCGAGAAGCAAGAGCAAGGAGAGAAGCAAGGCAGATCGAATCCTGGAAGAGGCTCGAACACTCGCGAAAGCACTCGAGCCACGCCTGACTTAATCCTTGTCAAGTAGCGAATTTACCTATAGCTATGCTCCGACTAGCATAACAATTTTCCATCCGTTATATCAACGCTGTCTGTGTGACTCTGTGTATATCGCTCTCTCTCTATTTCTCTCTGTCTCTCTCTCTCTCTCTCTCTCTCTATGTATCTATGTATGTATGTGCGTGCGCGCGCGTTCGAGTCTCTTATTCTCATTAGATTAACAAGGAACCAATAAGATGACAATGTCAGGAAATGCGAATATATATCTATATATATATATCTATATATATATATATATATATATATATATATTTGTATATATATATGTATGTGTATGTGTGTATACGTGTATATATAAATATCTGTAACTATTCTTCTCATCCTTCTTGTTTCTTTCTTTTTTTATCTTCTTCTTCTTCTTCCTTTTTTTCTTCTTTCGCTTTTCCATTAGCTTCGACTATTATTTCTCACCCGCATCCGAGTTTCTTTCATTATAAACTGACTTTTTCTTCTCTTTCCGTTTTCTATTTTACCCCATGGATATCTACTACTTACTCCTCGACATCTCTGTAATTATTGATTCTAACGAAACGCGTTCTCCTACCACTATTTATTCCATCGTACAAAGTTTTATCAAGTTTTTCTAAAGTTCGATAGTACCAGAGTGCAATCAACCAGGATAATATTTAAACGCTGATACGAACGTACGAACGTAATTCGACGTTCGAATAATATCTATCTCTTCCCTTTTTTTTTGTTTTTTTAAATGTTTCAGTATTTTACGTTTAAAAGAGACAGAGAGAGGGAAAGAGAGAGAGAGAGAGAGAGGGAGTATTTTGTTGATACCCATGTACACGAAGAGAACATAAATAATTGCATTGGTTTTCTAATTGGTTTGCATGTTCTATGAGCAAACTTTGAATTTTTGATTTCTTTAAAAATTCAAAATACGTACTGATTTACTGCGATATTTTATACGATTGCTTATTAGAAAAAATTTCTCTCTCAATTAGAACGATTTGTTGTCTCTCTTTCTCTTTTTTATTACCATTTGACAAGATAGATTCAATAAAAAAAAAAAAAAAATCTCCAATTTACCAACGAAATCGATTAACAATCGATATATGTAAATGAATAATGATATGAATTATGACTGAATGTAGATTCAAAAAATAATACAAAATAATAAAATTATATACGATGGAAAAATAATATAATATATATATATATATATATATATATATATATATATATATCAAATATGTTTTGATGTTCGTGTAATTACGAACGTACGTATCCATGTAAAATACATAAAATTACAAAATCGTTTGCACGTGATAGTACGCTTGAGATTCGTATTTAACAATTATCCGGTAATCATTTGATATCAAACTTGATTAGGAGTATACGCATAAACACGGACTTTGGAGATAGAGGATAAACAGAAAGAGAGAGAGAGAGAGAGAGAGAGAGACAGGTAGATTGTTAGACTTAGATACGATCGTTGAAAATCTGATTGATTTAGATTCGAAACTGCAGCCACCAATCGTACGAATTTACGAACTATACACACAAACACGTACACACATACATACGTACACACGCACACACATACACACACATATACCTATTTTGATATACACATATGTACATCTATCGTTCGTCGATTGCTTCGTAGCTCACCTTTAGTGTTAAACGTGCCGTACTGATATCGATCTCTCGTTTACGAGCATCTTTCTCTCTCTCTCTCTCTCTCTCTCTCTCTCTCTCTCTCTCTCTCTCTCTCTCTCTCTCTCTGTATTTACGAACATATCAATGAAGAGATGCTAGCTAACGAAAATCTCCTCTCTCTTTTCCTCCCACCCTCTCTCTTTCTCGTTAAGTTTAAAATTGTCCTATAAAATTTACGTGGAATTTTAAATTATTTGGTAGACGCATAAAAAAAAATAAAAAAGATATATATATAAAATATTCTATCTCTCTCTCTCTCTCTCTTTATTTATTAATCTTTTTTCCTTTTTTCTTCTTTTTTTTCGAATATCTCCTGTAAACGGAACGTACGACGTTGGGAGCCATTGCATTAGAATTTAACGATGCGTATAAAGAGACGTTCGTCGAGCAGACGTTCGTTCGTCGGTCGGAAAGACGGAATGGATTGTTCGATCGTAACCTTTCACGTCTGGAATCCTTTGGAACGAGATGATCGTAAAGGTTCTTATCGTATCCGATGAAACGACGAGTACCGTCTACGTTAGCTGTGATAGGAATGTCGTAGATTTTATGATTCGTCCACTTGGATCCTAGTGCTAATTAATTGCTCATTAGATACCATCCGATTGATGGAGTCTAAGGAGCGATCAGCCGAGAATCGTATTCTCATTGTTTCCTTAATACTTCTATTCAAGTGCCATCATTAAATAACATTATACCTGGATTACTCTATTAGAAAATTAGAAGGTCATTTAACGATTTATGTCGAAACGTTTGTATATAGACGCGTTTAATAGATTTTTTTTAGAAAGATGACCAACTTTCAAGAAATATATATATATACATAGAGAAGAGAGAGAGAGAGAAGAAAAAAAAATTGGATAAAAATATTAAAAAGTCTCTCGACTCGGCAGACTATTAAAACGTACCTAAATGCGATAAGAAGGTTTGTAAGAAAATAAGAATAAAATAAATCGTACGTTTCCATATGTTATTAGAAAAAACAGGATACTTACTAATATGTGATCCAATCAGAAAGTTCGAATAAATTTCATTGGATTAAAATCCTTCGAACTTTAAAAAAACGTAAACTAATTGCATAGATAAGAGAGAGAATGAGAATAAAAAAGAAAGAAAGGAAAAAAAGTAATAGAAAAATAAATAAATAAATAAATAAATAAATAAATAAATAATATTTTTTTCGAGGAAATTATAAGAGAGGATAGAAGCGTAATCCCCGTAAGTTATTCGAAGCGTGATAACGTTGATGAGACAAGAGAGTTACAGGGACAACATGTAAGGCTCTGGTAGAGAGCAGAGCCAAAGGTATAGAGCAAGGTATCGAGGGTAAAGAAATAAGAAAAGAGGGATGAAAGAGAAACAGAGAGATAGAGAGAGAAAGAGAGAGAGAGAGAGGGAGAAAAACACGTGGACGAAGCGGGGTTGGTTGAGGGTTTCAGAGGAAGGGAGAATAGGCTTGTTGCTGTCGTGGCGCCAGAATATGGAGCAGTGTGTCAGAACGACACCCTTCTGAACAGCACAAGCAGTCATCCCTAGCCCTTCTGGTCGTTGTTTCCACTCCCTTTGACAAAGACTGTCACTGGGGAGCTGAGCGTCTTCTCCCTTCTTTCGTTTTCCTCATCGAAATATTTCACTTCGATCGTTCGATCGTTTCGATCATCTTTACTCGCTTGTTTGTTAAAAATAAAGGGAGAAAACATTTGTTTTCTTTTTTTCTTCTTCTTCTTTTCTTTCTTCTTCTTATTACTCTTTTAATTTTCTACTTATATTTTTCATATCTACTTTTACATATCTCCCTTTTCTTTCGTCTCTTTTTCTTTCGGTTTTTCTATTTTTTTTCCTTCTTGTTTTTTCTCACTTCTCTCGTTTCCCTTCGTCGTTTTCGTCATCTTCGTCCTCGTCGTCTTTCAGCAACGTCTAAGTTTGCATTGATTTTACTCTACTTACCTACCTACCTACCTACCTACCTACCTAAGTCCTAGGTCCTCCTAAGCCTGGGTAAACACTCGACACAGCGAAGTGGTACACATTTTGTACCAGTGCGAAAGAACGAATGTCGGCCATTAACGCACACACTCATCCATCCATCCATCAGCTTGAGCTACCTCAGCGTACTACCCTTAGCTTATACTACCAAACTACTGAGAGAAAAAGAGAAAGAAAAAGAGAAAGAAAGAAAGAAAGAAAGAAAGAAAGAAACAGAGAAAGAAAGAGAGAAAAAATTTCTCATCCAGTCTACACTACCTGAAGCCGTAGCCTTGCTTGCTCTCTACGACGCGTATTTCGGTTTTCGAAGCTAACGAGAAGTCATGTATGCCACTCATATATTTTCTTTTTTTTTTCTTCCTTCTTCGAGGTTTAAAAAGTGAACCTCGTGACAAAAAAGTAGGGGAGGGAATCGTTTCTATTTTTCTCTGTTTAATTCTTATTCCAATTTTATTTAGAAAGGGGGACGGGGATAGTAACTGTTACTTTGTAATTATATCGTATTATATATCCAAGTGGTTCTCTCTTTCTTTCTCTCTCTCTGTTCGTCTCTCTATCTCTTTCTCTCTCTGTCGAACCTCTCGAACCTCTCGATCGAGGTTCACCATGCTGCGCTCGAGTGTGAAGCGGCCTTTACAGCTAATTAATCGAAGAAGAGGACGTAGACGACCGCGTAGAAATCGATATTCCTCCTCTCTCTCTCTCTCTCTTTCTCTCTCTCTCTCTCTCTCTCTCTCTCTGTCTCTTTTACTATTAGAAATATTTTAGCTTTTTCCAAGGTGCTTATCGTCGAACGATTTCCTTTCGGTTTAGAAATAACCAAAGAGAAGATAATATTTTTCTCTTTCTCATGACAAATAATATATCTTCCTGAATTGTATACTCCTCTATCTATCTCCTTTTTATTTTTTCGCCATTTGTTTTTTGAAGAAACATTAAGTAGGTACATATGTCTAGAAAAAGTTTGATTTATGAATCTTCCTTAGGAATACGTACTGGTAAATACGTTTACGAACAATTCCGTCTTTACGCGTTGAACGAAACCCACCGATATTTACTTTCATGCACGTATAAGAATAAATAATTTTGATTACTTTATGAAATTCGTACGGAGTTATCGTAGAAGAGAAACGATTAATTTCTTTTTTTCTTCCTTCCTTTTCTCTCTCTCTCTCTCTCTCTCTCTCTCTCTCTCTTTCCTTTCCTTTTTCTTCCCTTTTCTTTTTCCTTCGTGCGGTTGTTTATAACGAGACATTCGAGAGAGATCGATTATCGTCGTTTGCCGATATCGTACATAAATAGTAAACACGTATACACATATACACGTGCAGACGAAGATAGAGACAGAGACATAGACAGAGACAGAGACAAAGACAGAGAGACAAAGAGAGAGAGAGAGAAAGAGAGAGAGAGAGAGAGAGAGAGAGAGAGATAAATTCAGAAATATTGATTACGAACCAGTAATACGAGAAAGAAAGAGAGAACGAACGAACAAATCCCTGCTACATATCCGAATAGATATATGTATACCTATGTACGGTTTTTTGATTTATTAACGAACCCGACATTCACAATATTCGTTGTAGTTACCGAATTTGCAATTAGCTGTAATGACTTGGTCGATGTTGGCGAAGCGATAAAAGCGATATGCAAATTGCCATCGTTACTACATCGGCCACTTTATTAACGCCTTTCCCCGCTAACTCCTGGTTAACCTTTTCTTTTTTTCTATTCTTCTCTCTTTTTTTTTCACTCTCTCTCTCTCTCTCTCTCTCTCTCTCTCTTTTTCTTTTCGAAGTATCAACAATGGAAAAACAATTTTGTTTTCTTCTTTCTCATGCATTTTTCTTTTCTTTCTTTTTTTTTCGTTTTATTCTAAAAAAAGAAAAAAATACATTTTCATTCGTATCGACTGTATTTTTTATTTAAATCTATACGTATATATGTATATATATATTTCTTTTTTCGTTTTTTTTTTTTTTTTAGAATTCACTACATCGTTATTCATTATTGGTTCTCTTATATCATTATTGATAACAATGTGATAATTTTTTGTTTTTTGTTATTGTTAAAGTATGAAGGTATCGGTAATGGAAAAAGTGCAAGTAAAAAAAAAGAGAAGGGACGTAGGGAGAAAAGGGAGAGAGAGAGAGAGAGAGAAATAGAGGGAGAGTACATTCGCGGGGTAACAAAGGAAATTTGATACCATTAATAGCGACCACCGTAGAGGCTCTTATCGTTGTACTTAGCGTCGTTACGAGTACGTAACTTTGGCAAATTATTGTTGCACGGCTCATAACCGTAGAAATACGATTATTACAGCGTACCAACGTATGGTACGAACTAATATAGGACGTTGAAAACACTAGTAAGATTATATAGTTCCCCTTGTCTATTTTATGATATGGTTTAAATCGTACGATCTCTTTTGAATCAATTTTTTCATCGTCGAAGAAAAATCGTTTGGAAAGAGATAGATAAATAGATAGATAGAGATAAAGATAGAGATAGATAGATAGATAGATAGATAGATAGATAGAGAGAGAGACGCTTCTTATATAGCGTGATACAGAATAGAGAAAAAAATCTATATAAAAATACGATTTGAAAATATGTTCAAGGATGACTGACGCAAGACGACGATGATAAAAATATCTGTGACGTGTCGCATACTTTCACACGTAAAAGTATCTTGTTAATAATAATAGTAATCATCATCATCATTATCATCATGGTCGTCGTCCTAAATATCTATTTGGTCTCGTAAGAAAATTTTTTTATTCGTATAGTCCTTATACTTTATAAATAATTTTTATTCCGAGTATATACGTACATATATATATACGTATATATACAGATAATTTAATGTTATCATTGTTTTCTTCGATAGTTTATTAGAACGGTTTCTGGCCGTTTCAATGGTTATACATGCATATGTAGATATATAACAAAAAGAAAATAGAGAGAGAAAAAGAGAGAGAGAAAGACAGAGAAGAGAGATAGAAGATGGTAATGGTTATATGGTAATATATATTGGCGACTACTGTTCGACCGAACACGGTCTTTCTCTACTTAATTTTCATTCAGCAACGCTTCGATATTCTATTGCTTCAGTCTTCTTCGTTCTTTTCATATTACTTCTTTTCTCTTTCTCTGTGTATGCATATATATATATATATATATATTTTTCTCTCTCAATCCAATAACGTTCCACACGATAAATAATAAATTTATACGCGGCAAGACTCGTTCGTTGGCTCGTAGTGTTTTAAATTTCACCCTTGGGAGAAATGTCTCTTCGTCTTTCTCTCTCTTTCCTTCTCTATCTATCTATCTTTTTATCTATCCATCTATCCATCTCTATTTCTTTCTTTCTTTCTTTCTTTCTTTTTTTCTTTCTTTCTTCGGTTCTCGGTGTAATCATTTTCAGTTTCCAGTACGAGATGCAGATGCATAGATATTCGTCGAATAAAAAGGTTCGCTTCTATGAAAGAAACAAAAGATGGAAGTAGTGAGGAAGAGAGAGAGAGAGAGAGAGAGAGAGAAAGAGAGAGAAGAACGCGAAAATTCAATTCGCTGGCGAGTACGATTTCGTTAGTAAAACTCTGGTAGAACATTTTTATTGGTAGAAGCTATCCGTTTGATTAGAAGAAACTTAACTGAGAAAGACGAAACGTTGGTTGGTGGTAAAAAGTAAGTTAAAAATAGAGTAAAATTAAATTAACCAAAAAAAAGGAGAAGAAGAGAAAGAAGGAGAAAATAAAATAAAATAAAATAAAATAAAATAAAATAAAAAAGAAGAAAGATAGAAAGAAAGAAAGGAAAAGAGAATGAAGGAAAGGAATTAAAGAAAAGAGAAAATCTTCAAAAAAGCTTCTTTCATTTCTCGATCTTTTTCTTTCTAAGCTTTTAGACTTTATTCTCTCTCTCTCTCTCTCTTTCTCTCTCTCTCTTATTGTTTTTTCTCTACTACTTTCTAAGCGCATTTACTGTTTCTCACAGTCGGGGTGCTTTAACCTCGATCATTTGCGACAAGAAACGAATACTCTTTGTATGGTATTGAGAGAAATACCTTACCGAAAATCCTTAGAATCCTACTTGGGGGAAATGAATGTGTCCACGATTACATTGGTAAATAGATTCCTGTTGGGATATATAGAAAAGAGAGGGATAGAGCAAGAGTAAATGGTGTTTTAACCACCGAGGAAAATGGTAAGAGGGCGATGAAGGACGGACCTCAGAATTGGATATTTCCTAAAGTCGAGATGAAAGATGATCAAAGAGAAAAAGAGAGAGAGAAAGAGAGAGAGAGAGAGAAATAGAGACTATAATTTCCATTTAATTTCAATAATTTTTATCTGAAAATATTTCATCAAATTTTTTTTTCTTTTTTACGAGACATTTAATAAAATCAAATTGCATTATTTGCAATAAAATTTCGTTATCCTCATACCAAATGAAAATATTTCAAATAACGAAAGAGAACGTATTAGTTGCAACGACGTTGACTAATAATTATTCTACCTACATACGTAGAAGCGTGTGCATGACTGACGTAGCAGCAGAGATCGCCATTAATTCGATTTATTCGGATAATTGCTTTGTCCGAGCACTCGAATTGTGAAAATAATAGCGATCATAGTTTGTGCCATCGGACGGTAGATATTGCATATGTAGATATGTCGGAACAAGAGACAAATACAAATGGTAGAAAGAGAAAAGAGATCAGGAAACGACAGAGAGAGAGAGAGAGAGAGAGAGAGAGAGAGAGAGAGGATTTGGAAAACATTGTTATTATCGGCAATACGCGATAATGTTGGACGTTAATTTGCAACTTGTCAATTATGGTCACGACTATAGTTATTACAGTGGACGAAGCTTAACGTAAAACCGATGTGATTCGTCAAATATTTATTGCGGCTTTTTTGATCATTATTCTAAATATTATTCGCGACTTTTGTGTCTTTTCTCTGTCGACGATTGATCGAAGAAAAAGAAGAGGAAACAAAAGTAAAGAGAAAAGAGAAAAGAGAAAGAACAAAAGATAAAGAAAGAAACAAAGAAAAAAAAAAAGAAATGATTCTCGAATGTATCCTCGGAACGATTAGTTTTCAACTAAACGGAGAATTTCTACGCGTTCGTTAAATTAATGAATTTTCTTCTGGTAACCGGTAAGAGATAAGACAGATAAATAGATACAGAGCAAGGAAGTTTAACGAATAGATGGATAGATAGATGGACGGACAGACATACGTAGAGACAGATAGACAGCTAGATAGGTAACTAGATAGATAGATAGATAGATAGATAGATAGATAGATAGATAAATTGGGAGACAGAGATCAGAATAACGAGGGGTAGAGTCGACGAGACTGGGGAAGAACGATAACTACAACGAATTCACGAGGCTCGTTTGGATTGGAGGATATAGGTGAGAGACGATTGGTCTGGGTAAATGAATTCCTGGGGCAGGATGTCGGGAGAGCGAGGACAGCGTAAATGACGTTTTAAACGAAGAGAGAGAGAGAGAGAGAGAGAGAGAGAGAGAGAGAGAGAGAGAGAGAGAGAGAGAGATAGAAACAGAAAAAAAAAATATTTCGCTGAGCGTCACTGCGACGGAAAAGCAATCGAGGTAATTTCGTTCTGTCTACGACTGCAGTTGCTCTCTCTCTCTCTCTCTCTCGTACCTTTAAAGAAAACGTTGAGCTCGTTCTCTCTCTCTCTCTCTCTCTCTCTCTCTCTCTCTTTCTGTCTCTGTCTCTCTGTCTCTCTTTCGCTCTTTTTAAAAGCTAATTGCTATCTACGAACGGCGAACCTTGTCGCGTAATTACTCGGCGTTTAATCTTCCATCCCTTTTCCCCTCGTTACCGATACGTCTTGTTTGGCATTTCGTGCCGACATCATCCCCCTTCTATCTTAAGACAATCCTTTCTTTATTCCTTTAACGTCATCCTTTCTCATTGCGATTCTATTCGCGCATTTTGAAACACGACCGAACGATATTACGTTTCTATTTTTTTTTTCTTTTTCCTTTATTAATTTTTTTCTTCGTCTTTTTTTTTCTTCTTCTTTTTTTTTTCTTTACCTCGTTAAAAGTCGTTCGGAACGCGTCAAGGACGAATACGAGGAGTCTGGATTCTATTTTCGAGTTTTGAGTCAAGTTTATCAGTCTGTGACCGTGTTCAGAAATATTTTTGAACGGTAGATAAAGGGATGGTTTACTGCGTGCGAAGAAAAAGTCTACGCGTTTGTAATTAATAACTTTAACGTTGTTTTTTCCGTGAGAACTCGCGTGTCTTTCTCTGTCTTCTCTGCTTTTTTTTTCTCCTTTCTTTTTGTCGTTCTCTTATTTTAATTAAATATAATTCTTTTATTTTAATTAGAGAAAGAGATAGAGAGAGAGAGAGAGAGAGGGAAAAGAGAGATAGAGATAATTTATATAGGTACCTACGGTTTATTTTATATCTACTATAAACTGACATAAGTAATAATAATAATATATTTGTATAGGTATATATATATATATATATATATATATATATATATATATTTATATATATATTTATCTATACACACACACACACATATATATATATATATATAAAGATAGAGAGAGAAAGAGTTGTAGTCCTTTTCAATTACATCATAAAAATATTGAGGAAAATGACAATGTTTCTCAATACTGATTCCCACTAGTACATACGTAGATATTTGCATCCCACTAAGTTCGAATTTTATTACGTATTCTGATTTACGAGTTCCTCTACTTCATATATTTTCTATAGCCTTGTCAGAGACAATATGCTTTATATATACATATATATATATATATGTGTCTGTATGTGTGTATGCATGTCTACCTACCTACCTACCTACCTACCTACTTACTTATCTACCTACCTACCTACCTACCTATCTACTATACACATTACTGGAAAAATAAAATCGTAGATGTATACGTTTCTCTACGATGAAAATGTACATGGAACTGCTTATCTCTCTCTCTCTCTCTCTCTCTTTTTCTTTCTCTTTCTTTATCTATCTTTCTTTCTCTCTCTCTCTTTCTAATTCATATCTTGTCGACACAAGTACGGCAATATTTGTAAAAGCAAACTACCTACATAGAAAATATTGTCGTTTACTTCTGTTTGTTTTTACTTTGTAATATACGGAGTAATACATAAATATATTTCTCATATAGAAAATATTTACAATTATGGTGCACCGAGGGAACCGAAATGTCGAAACGGGGAAAAATTTTTCTTCTCTCTTCTTTCCTTTTTTTTTCCCTCTTTTTTTCTCTTTTCTTTTCTTTTCATTTTGTTATTAAATTTTCTTTCAAATGTAGTACGTTTCCGCGTGCAAAAAAAAAAGGAGCACAAAAAAAAGAAAGAATGGGATTATAGCCTTGACATCGTTCTCCTCGACAAAATCTCTCGTTAGTTTTATAACTCTCTCTCTCTCTCTCTCTCTCTCTCTCTCTCTCTCTCTCTCTCTCTCTCTCTCTCATTTTCTCTCTTTCTCTCTTTCTCTCTCTGGTCCATCGTAATCATTTTTCACATACTTACAACATGAACACGTTTCTTTTCTTTTTTTTTTTCTTTTCGATCGAAGGTGTTGCACCGCAACTCGTCCTGCAATTTCTTTGATGCGCTTTCTCTTTTTCCTTTCCCCTCTTGTCTCTCTCTCTCTCTCTCTCTCTCTCTCTCTCTCTCTCATTCTTTCCCTCTTATTCTCTCTCTCTCTCTCTCTTTTTTTCTTTGCTCCCTTATTTTCCTGACTTTTTTCATAAAGACGTGCTTTTAGAAAATATTATGAGTATCGTATCTCGTGGTACCGTCGAAAGACGACGAAGACGGAGCATTTCGCGTTGAGAGGGAAACGCAATTTTTCACGAGAGACGCAAATTTTTGTTGTTCCCTTTTCTTTTATTCTCGAGGAGATATAAAAAGACCAGAAAAGAAAGAAAGAAAGAAGGAAAGAAAAAGAAAAAGAAGAAGAAGAAGAAGAAGAAGAGGAATGGTAAAGAAAGAAGAAGTAGAAAAAAAAGATGAAGAGAAAAGAAATGGATGGGAGAG